>NW_015506210.1:199133-224508 GCF_001515645.1 Sinocyclocheilus grahami | reverse complement strand
GGGGGGGGGGGGGGGGAATACTATAAGAATCAATGGGGACCAGCAACTGTTTGGTTACCAACGTTCTTCATAATATCTTCTGTGTTCAGCAGAAGAAAGAAACTCATACAGGTTTGGATCAACCTGAGAGAGAGTAAATGATTCATTTTCAACTATCCCTTTAGCAGGTTATTGCTGTTAATCATATGAACTTAACCACATGAAATAAAAAAATTTAAAAAAGTCATTAAAGTTGTTTTTACACACCCCACAACCTCATGTAAGACAAGTGGATTTGGACAGAAAGGCTGTAACCACATACATATTTAGGATTGGGTACACACACAGTTTATTAACAACCACCTAAAACCTGGCGAGGTCCCATGCACAGAGGCTTTGGCTGTTATAGTCCTGGTACTTTAGGCCAGAGATGGAAAACAGCTTTCTAAAGTGTCAGTCTCATGTCCAGCGTCAGCTGCTTTACCTGTCCATCCAGCCAGACAGCGGCAGTGTCCGGTCGAGGGATGACACCCGTCTGCATGACTGCAGTCACAGCGCTCGCGACAGTCCAGGCCATACGTCCCGTCCTGCATCAGTCCAGACAGGGACACCTCTTACTACACAAACACTGCTTTATGAGCTGAATATGAGAACACACTTTCACTTGAGATCTTTGGCATGGCTGAGCTAAAGATTATGATTATGGGTTACTGTTGTGATGCCTTGTGAGTGAAAGTAAAAAATATGGAAAATAATTGAGAAATAAATTAGCACTTTTTTATTTATTTAAATAAATAATGTATAGCTATAACACTATGCCTTGAACGTATTACCTCAAAATTACATTTCAGAAAACTAGTTAATGCTGCTGTTTAAAATACAACGGCTGAAAGAGAGATGGCAAATATGACATCTTTCTCAATCAATATCTCAATATGTTTTTCTCCTTTGTTGTAATTGTAGAAACATTATTGTGGATTTTTTTTCTTTTGCTATTAGAGCAAATGGCAATGCAAGATTATACTTGTTGGAGTTTCCATTCACCATTATAGAAGTTTACCCAACTATGATGACCAGAAATGGCAGAAATGTGAAAAGGGTCCATATAAGAAGATCATAGAAGAGGTTTAACATGTTGACAGCAGGCTTTGAATGTGGAAATGAGTTCAGTATCAGGTATCAGGTGTAAGGTTTGATATTTCTCAGTGAATGGAGCTCTGAAGAGATGTTTATGATGTTAGTGATGAACTGACCTGACAGTGTTGATCACATCTGTCTCCTCTCCAGCCTGGAGCACAGGTGCACCTCCCGTCCAGAACGCTGCAGGCACCTCCGTTACCACACACACACCTCAGGTTACAGCCCAGACCCCACGAGCCGCTGGGGCAGTTAATGGAGCAGTCCACCCCATGCCACCCTGACACAGCCACCAGATTTCATTAAAAACATCTTTATTTGTGTTCTGCAGATTAACACATTTCTTGAGGTGAGAAAATGATGACAGAATTTAGATTTTGGGGTGAGCTCTGCCTTTAATAGTGCTGGATTTTACCTGCTTGACAGGAGCAGGATCCGTCGATGGGTGAGCAAGCGGCTGCGTTCTTACACGAGCACACAGAGCTGCAGTTGATGCCGTAGGTGCCGGTGGGACAGGGAGTGGAGCAATCTGAGCCCTGCGATCGCTGTCAAACGTTAGTGTCTGACTCCAGCACATACACACACACACACAGAGAGAGAGAAGACACACCATCTTTACGAAGATGTACCTTGAATCCGGGCGCGCAGACACACTCCCCGCTCACGCTGTGGCAGTCGGCTCCGTTCTGACAGCGACAGACCTCCTGACACGCCTCGCCGTATAAACCAGGAGCACACGTCTCGTTACAGTACAAGCCCGACCAGCCCAGCCGGCACGAGCACTCACCCGACACGGGCTGACAGCTGAGAGAGAGACGTCAGCACATCAACACGCAGCTGCTGCTGCTGCTGTCACTAAACACAGCCCCACACTCTAGTCTTACTGCAGCCATCACACAAGATCATTTAGTGACCTACCTCCTTAATATTTCACATTTCAATCATTTAACTGCACATTCACATGTTCACTTTTGATGTCTATTAATGGTTACATGACATGCAGGTAAACAAAATTTTTAATTTAAAATGTTTATTGTCTTTATTTTAAAATGAATTACTTACAGTATAAGGCTGTGTAATTTGGCCAAAAATTATATTGTGATTATTTTTGTCAAAAACCTGCTGCCAGTACAGTTCCAGTTGCTTTTTAAATGTTCGCAAATGGGTTCAATCTTACAAAAACTGAATCTTCACACAGTCTTTACAAGAATCAACTGAACAGAGTACAAACAATCAAACAAACAGTCTTTGCAGTGACTTTGTAGCTCTACTTTTAAGTGGACTCAAGCCTCTTTTTGTAGATGATAGTTTCTCAGTCCACATCACATTCACACTGTAGATTTTAGGAAACAATCAATCTGAATAATAATGATAATTGTTTTGAAAGACTATTATTTTAATTCTATAAAAAAATGAAGAGAGAGGTATATTTTTACTGAATTTATACATTTGTAATATTTGATAATGGCAATTATTTTATTACTCTACAAATAACAATACTAATCCAACTTAATCTTCAGTTTTAAATGTTTGTTTTAACTCTCAAGCTTTTATTCTAGTGGAAAAATGCAGGAAGACCTTTATGTCTGTGTTTAATTGATAACAGGTCTTATTACAAATTCACAACTGACGGCCATTTAAATGTTAGAAATGATGTGAAAGTGAAAATAAAGTGATCCTGGCGCATATAGCACTGTATAAATGAGGAGGAGATGGTTAAAGGAGGTCACAGAATAAGGAGCCGGTCTACAGTAAACTCCTCTCAGAGGTTCTGGGTAAGTGAAGGACGACAGCGTGAAAGTGAAGACATTCCTACAGAGACATCCCTGCAGTCTGTCGGGAAATTACAAAGCCATCACAGTCAACCTCATTATGATTTTGACTCACAATCATGACTGAATTTGCATTTAAATATAGAAGCTCATATCCAGATGTAGTGTGTTCAGTTTAATGCACTGAAACAATGTATAAAGTATTTTGGTGTTTGAGCTTCATCTGAGCCTCTTGACGCCATCTCATTACTAACATTGGGCTTTTCTCAGCTGTTAAGCCAGTTAAAACGAGTGTCTGCACACTTATACAGTGCTTTAAGTACATTAATATCAGATCATATTGTTCCACTGACAGCCTCTGTTTTCTTTATATTTGAGATGAAGTTTCTTGATTCTTTGCTAGCTGTCAGTAAAGTCCCTCGACAGGGGCTGGTGTTGATGACTATGAAGTGTCAGATGTAATGAGTCTATATTGTCCATTACCTGTGGACAGAGCAGCTGGAAAGAGCCGTTTAGGCAGCTGCATCACATGTGACACATGTGGTTTGTCAGCTGTGCACGTCTGTCTGAGCTAAACAATGAGCTGTGTGTGTGTGCCAAGCCAGTTTCAGTGGCTACTCAGGTAAGTTTGAGTTTAGTTTGAGCAAACTGTTTTTTTCTCTTTTATTCTGGTTAAGCGGCTGCAAATCAAAACTGACAAAAAGCGACATATATCTAAAGTCACTCCCCGTATCTCTTACCAAATTAAAGCAGTTCACAGTGGAAGAATTGCCCAGATTTTGCTGCTAAATATTATTAAATGTATTTATATGAATTCTATATATTATATCTTTAATGCATTACACATAAGCAATTATATTTTGACAATTAATATTCAGCTTTTAATTCAAACGAATATACATACAAATACAAGCTTTAGAATATATAAAGATTTAAGAACAGCTAAACTTATGTTTTCTTTTAAGATCTTTGTGAACATTCATAACTAAAATAAATTGACTTTCGCATTAGATTTCAGCGCAGTTGTCGTTGCTAGGAAACATTGTTTCACTTACTGTGTTTTACCGTGGTAAATATGTGCTCAAGTCGTGTTTGTTCTCGTGCATATCGCGGGACTTTCCAGTTTCGGTTTGCTAAATAGTAAGGTGTGGCCAGCTGACTTCAATAACAAGTACTCAGGCAAGTATAAAATTGGTTTGTTCACCGCAGCAGCGGTCGCGGCAGCCCTCATGTGAAGACCGACGAGTGTAAAGACTATCGACTCTACCTGCGCAACTCCACCGAGCAGGACACCGACAAGGCACTTGAGTATTGCTTTTCTCCCCTTTCTTAACTTTTTGTACAGCTTGTTCTCATATACTTGTTTAGGACAGTTGTACTCACTATGTGCTTTCAAATCTCTACTATTACTAACACTCGCAAATCACGCACTGTACGTTGGAGGCAGGTCAATCCTAATAATCTATGGCCTGTCCTTCTGTCCTCTACTACTTTACTCTCTATTCCAATTGGTCTCTGGAACTGCCAGTCTGCTGTAAACAAAGCAGACTTTATTTAATCTATTGCTACTCATTCCGGTCTCAACCTCATGGCCCTAACTGAGACTTGGATCAAACCTGAGGACACTGCCACTCCTGCAGCCCTCTCCACTAATTTGATTTTTCCCCACAGCCCTCGCACGATTGGGAGGGGTGGAGGTACTGGTCTCCTTATCTCAAATGAATGGAAATTTGATCTTCTACCATCTCTTATAGGCAACAATTCATTTGAATCACATGCAATTACTATTACCCACCCTGTTAAAATCCACTTTGTAGTCGTTTATCGTCCCCCAAGTCAACTGGAAAACTTCTTGGAGGAGTTGGATGTGTTACTATCAAACTTTCCTGAGGATGGTACTCCTCTGGTACTGCTCTGTGACTTCAACATCCAGAAAAACCCCAGGCTGCTGACTTCAACACTCTGCTCGCCTCATTTGATCTCAAGCGAGTGTCTACTATGGCTACTCACAAATCAGGTAACCAACTGGACCTCATCTACACACGCTATTGCTCCACTGACAACACTTTAGTTACTCCACTGCACACCTCAGACCACTTCCTCATCACTTCTAACCTCACACTAACTCCTGACACAGCACATACTCCTCCGCAGGTCACCTTTCGGCGTAACCTACGCTCACTCTCTCCCTCTCACCTATCCTCTATGGCAGGGATCCTCAAATCTGGCCGAGATCCACTTTCCTGCAGAGTTTAGCTCTAACCCTAATCAAACACACCTGAGCATGCTAATCAATGTCTTCAGGATCATTAGAAATATCACAGGTAGCTGAGTTTGATCAGGGTTGGAGCTAAACTCTGCAGCGCATTGGACCTCCAGGGCAAGATTTGAGGAACCCTGCTCTATGGTTTCATCCTCGCTTCCTTCACGCTCTCGGTTTTCAGCACTGGACACAAAGTGAAAAAATGTCGGGGAGCAGTTGGGGGTTCGGTGCCTTGCTCAAGGGCACCTTAGTCATGGTATTGAAGGTGGGAGAGAGCGCTGTACATTCACTCCCCCCACCTAAAATCCCTGCCGGAACGAGACTCGAATCCACAACCTTTGGGTTATGAGTCCGACTCTCTAACCATTAGGCCACGACTAACAAACAGTGCTACTGACAATCTTTGCTCCACTCTAACATCTTTCTTAGACAACTTTTGCCCCCTTTCATCCAGACCAACACGTACTACCCCCTCTGCCCCCTGGCTGTCCGATGTTCTCCGTGAACATTGCTCTAGACTCAGGGCTGCAGAGAGGAAATGGCGCAAATCAAAAAATTCTACCGACCTTAGTGTGTATCAGTCACTCCTCTCTTCCTTCTCTGCAAATGTCTTCACTGTTAAACCAACATACTACCACAACAAAATTAACAGCTGTTCTGACTCTCGCACACTTTTCAAAACTTTCTCTTCTCTTCACTGTCCTCCTCCCCCTCCTCCTGCATCAACTCTTACAGCTGATGGCGTTGCAATTTTCTTCACAAATAAAACAAGAACCATCACTGACCAATTTCCCACACCACAAACTGATGATAACTTCATAACGACTAATACACACTCTCTCTCCTCCTTCTCTCCTCTCTCGGAGACGGACGTTTCCGAACTTATCCTTTCCAATCATCCTACTACTTGTCCACTTGATCCTATCCCCACTCACCTCCTTCAGTCCATTTCTTCTTCAGTATTTCCTGAGCTTACTCACATTATCAACACCTCTCTTCACACTGGTACATTTCCCACAGCATTTAAACAGGCTCAGGTAACCCCACTGCTTAAAAAACCCTCTCTAAATCCAGCACTTTTAGAAAACTACTACTTCCCTTCTTCCATTCATTGCAAAGACACTTGAGCGAGTTGTGTTCAACCAACTCTCTATGTTTCTTGCACAGAACAACCTCATGGACAACAACCAATCTGGCTTCAAAAGCGGCCACTCAACTGAGACTGCCCTGCTCTCAGTTACTGAAGCCCTGAGACAACTTCCAAATCCTCAGTACTCATCGTGCTGGATCTGTCTGCTGCTTTTGACACAGTTAACCACCAGATTCTCCTGTCCACCCTCATGAAGATGGGCATCTCAGGAACCGCACTCCTCTGGTTCAAGTCCTACCTCTCAGGTAGATCCTTCAGGGTGTCTTGGAGGGGTGAGGTTTCTAAGTCCCAACTTCTTGCTACTGGGGTTCCTCAAGCCTCAGTGCTTGGACCACTACTCTTCTCCATCTACATGTCGTCGTTAGGATCTGTCATTCAGAGGCATGGCTTTTCTTATCACTGCTATGCTGATGACACTCAACTCTAGTTTTCATTCCAACCAGATGATCCGACTGTAGCTGCTCACATTGCAGCCTGTCTGAGAGACATTTCTAGCTGGATGAAGGACCATCACCTTCAGCTCAACCTTACTAAGACAGAACTACTTGTGGTTCCAGCAAACCCATCATTTCATCACAAATGCTCTATACAGCTGGGTTCATAAACCATAACTCCTTCCAGGACAGCCAGAAACCTTATGAGTTGTGATCGATGATCAGTTAAGCTCCACAGACCATATTGCTACAACGGCCCAGTCCTGCAGATTTGTCTTATACAACATTAGGAAGATTAGACCCTTCCTGTCAGAACAAGCCGCACAACTTCTTGTCCAAGCTCTTGTTCTCTCCAGACTGGACTATTGTAATGCTCTCTTGGCGGGCCTTCCCGCATGTACTATCAAGCCTCTGCAACTGATCCAGAATGCAGCAGCGAAAGTGGTCTTCAATGAGCCAAAAAAAAAAGCTCACGTTACTCCTCTCCTCATCAGGTTACACTGGTTACCAGTAGCCGCTTGCATCAAATTCAAGGTACTAATGCTTGCCTACAAGACCACCACTGGCGCTGCACCAATAAACCTAAACTCGCTAGTTGAAACTTATGCGCCCTCCAGAAGCTTGCGTTCAGCAAGTGAACGGCGCCTTGTGGTGCCATCCCAAAGAGGCTTAAAATCACTCTCACGGACCTTTTCCTGGACTGTGCCCAGCTGGTGGAATGACCTCCCTATCTCAATTTGAACAGCTGAGTCTTTAGCCATTTTCAAAAAACATCTAAAGACACATCTTTTTTGCCAGCACCTGACCAACTAATACTAGCACTTACCTATTCTATTCCATTCTATTATTTAAAAAAAATAAAAATAGCTTACGTGTACTGTGCTAGACTAACTGAGACTTGTCATGGCACTTTTTTACTGTTGTTGTTCTCCCGTTGGTCTGATTGCTTCTATTGTTCTCAGCTGTAAGTCACTTTGGATAAAAGCGTCTGCTAAATGATTAAATGTAAATTTGAGTTGATTCACTTGCATTAATTCTGTCAGATTTGTACAGAACAGTGTTTTTTCTTGCCTTATAATTGCATGTAAATTCATGATATCTTTCATAATGAACTTCAGCAGAAAAGTGAATTGTGCCGAGTCTCGCGTGAAGTGAATCAAACTGACACTCTCCATGTTCCGCGTGATTGGTTAAGCATAAACTCTTGTAATAATTTAATAACCCTTTGTATATAGTTCTTTATTTGTGTTAATTATTTTTAATTAAATGTTATTATAATGTTTTATTTTTAAATGTATCAGTATTATTATTCTTGTGCTTATTGTTATCTTTTTTTTCATATTCATTGTGTGAGTTGTCACTAAATAAAGAAAGGTTAATAAACTCTCAATCAAACCCTGAGTTGACAGAGAATGTTTATAGTAAGCAGTGCGAATCCGCTGAAGCCGATCTCAACCGGGCTGGATTTGTTTGGTTTTGTCAACTCTAAACTGAAAGATTACGTTATAATGGCATTTTAAAGTTTGTTGAACTAGCTTTGTGTAACAGGCCACAGACCTCAGATGTCCTGTCTGATTCTCATCAACTCACCAGCTATTTGATTAATTTAATTTTGGAGCAACTAACGGAGGTTTTCTCACCTGCACAGCAGCGTTAATTTCGTTGACGAATAATTTTCGTCATAATGTTCGTCAACGACATTTTTTTCACTGATGACAATGAGACGATAATGAACTAAAACTCTTTTGATTGACAAAAACTATGACGAAAATATATTGACATTTTCGTCAACGAATAAAAACGAGACGAAAATGTTAGGGACGATTTGGGAAGAGATTCATTCAATTTCAGAAGGAATCTGCTGCGTGGTTCGGAGGTTAGATACGTACATGAACCAGCGGGACATAAGCTAAAATACACTTGCTGCACGTCGCATAAAACGTTAAAAAATGTCAATATGTGGGAGTAAGAGAAGAGCAGACATATAGATAAATCTGATGATGCAAGAGAGAACTCAATTCGGTCCGGTTTTCTGAGCGCAGACACTGAAACATACACACAAAGAATGCGCGTCTCATAGCACGCGTGTACGGAAAATGACACACAAAACGATGTCGAATTGTCCATTTTGACGAGTATTCATGTAAACACAGTTGATTACATCTTAAGTGAACGTTAACAGTAGGGAGAACGTGTATCAGGACATTGCATCCGTGCATTTGGTTTTAAAGAGACAGCAGCCTAATTAAGGCTAGTTACTATTGTCCGAGTCATTGATGTTAATCAAGCAACAAAAGAAAGACAGAAAATCACTCACTGCTCTTGACTGAAACACTTTAGTAGCCCTAAAGATTAATCTAAATGTATTTATAGAAATAAATGTCTGCTTGAAAGAATGAAGAATATGGTAAACAAGTTGCTATAAATACTGCATAATTAGCCTGTATAACCATTGGTATTTAATTAAAACGAAGACTATATTCTTGTTCTTTATGAGAAGTGGTTTTATTTAATTTTAACATAAAGGCATGTTGTGTGTCACAGCAGTTAAATCAGTGTCTATCATGATAAAACCTTAATATCAAACCTATATAATGCTTAATAAATGCATTACACTGTTACTAAACCCATTAGATTTTAGCCAACTAAATTTACTGTAGATTTAGTCGACAAAAATCTTATTATATTTAGTCGACTAAAACTAGACTAAAACTAAAAACAATTCAGATGACTAAAATATGACTAAAACTAAATGGCATTTTAGTCAAAAGACTATGACTAAAACTAAATCAAAATTTGCTGTCAAAATTAACACTGCTGCACAGACAGGGCCACCGGACAGAAAACAGACTTCATGATTCCTCTCAGTGACCCTGAGCCTGTGCCATGTTATCACTGCAAGCTGAAGCACATGTGCAGTGTTTGTCTTACCTGCGTGTGTTACTGGCGTGACACGGGCACCTCCTGTCACACTTGAGACCGTACAGCCCCTCCGGACAGATGCGCTCCTCGCAGCTCTCACCCGTGTATCCCGGCTCACACAGACACTCTCCGCTCACATGATAGCACTGGGCACCATTCACACAGCTACACGCCTGTCTGCAGCCCACACCGTACGAGCCAACTGGACACTGATCCTGGCACCTGCCCACACACACACACACACATTTCAATCAGAGATAAGTGCAACAGTCTTGAAGATGCTGAACAATCTCATGAGCTTCTGATTCAGTAAAGCATTAAAGATTGACACAACGTATACGGTCACTGTTGGTATACAGTGTTTTGTTAAGCAGTAAGTGGTCAACAAATGTGTTTTATTATTGGTCATTTTAAACAGTCTTCTCCAATCCTAAACATGTGTTTACAGCTTTCAGATTGATTGTTACTTAACCAAAAGCAGCACATTATTATTTTAATCCTGCCACAGTACGTTTGGGAATTAAATGTTTGTGATTTTAGTTCTCTGACTCTTTGTTCCGTTTCGAGTGAAACTCAACACTGCGTTATGACATTGATGCTATGGGAAAGCTTCTGCATGAACTTCTGCCGGTGTCTGAACAATGTATCTAAACATGCAAATACGATTGGCTGGACATATAGACGACATGACATGGTGTAGCATCAGTCCATAAATAAACGCCAGAAATGCATGCCAAACAGCTTATTTGTCTTCAGAAGTTGCTTTGTTGAGCATGTGTTGTCTACAAAAGAATTCCTGAGTGAATTCTTCAGATCAGGATGAGGAAGCCAGACTAAGCTTAGATTGGCCTGAAGAGAGGCAAGCGGTCATGCTCTCAAAACTCGATGATCATTTTCTCACAGCAGCACAAGTGCAGTCTCCCTGCAGCCATCTCCCGTTCTTTCCTGAACTTTACACCAAGGTACTATGCTTGCTTACATGCACAAACCACATCAATGTACTCAACAGTGGTTGGTGTGCATGATCAGGGGTATGAGGCAAAGCAGAGGGTTGAAGAGACACCCATGGGCCAACTCTCTCCCTAATCTGCGTCATCATGGAAAAAATCCACGTGTCTGGAACTCAGACTGAACCCCCAAAAAGTGTACTTTCTTTAAATCAGAGAACCACTTTTCTGGGGGTTAGTGTAGGATTCGACCATGATGCTGACACGTTTGTCTCCTGCACGCGTGACTTGATCAAGCTAGGTCAGGAGCTCCCTGTATTAGAAATTCAGAGGCTTTTAGGTCTCATGGCAGCAGCAGCCAATGTTATTCTCTTGGTTGTTTAACATGAGTTGTTCAACTCTTCCATTTTGGCTAGAAAGCAGAGGTTTTCATCCTCTGAATTATCCTTCCAGGGTAGTAAGATTCATGCACCAAGAGTTATGTGCTCTACTACCTTGGAAGAAGCCAAGGTTCCTCAACAGGTGCCGGGCATTAGGAGCGTGTTGTCGTCGCAAGTGTTTAACAATGGATGCTTCACTCATACTGTAGGTTGGGGCCTGAACAGCATCCCTTGGAAGATCCTGATCTGGAGAGATCTTCTTTCTCTGGCCCCAGCCAGAGATCTGGAAGATTTGGGTCTGGCTTCTAAGGGGTACCAACTCTCAGATTCTGGTCTTTTGGCCAAGGACAATGAGACAATCCTCAGCTCTAGAGCTCCTGGCAACTGTTCATATCATGGTGTAGACGGCATGAGTTGTACCCAGTTAACTGTCCAGTTGGTCCAGTACTGGAGCACTTACATGAACGTTTCTCAGCAGGGCTGACTTTGGCAACTTTAAAGGTTCATGTGGCCGCTATTTCTGCTATCCACATACCTTTGGATGGAGTATCTGTGTGGAGACAGCTTTTAGTGTCTCAGTTCTTGCGAGGCGCCAGGAGGCTGGGGCCTCTAAGTTGTTCACCAGTTTCCTCTTGGGACCTAGCCTTGGTCCTAGGAGTCCTAACAGAAACACATTTTGAGCCCTTGGATGTTGAATGTCTTAAAGTGGCTCTGTTAACATCACTTAAAATAATACCAGACTACATCCCAAAGGTGCTTCTGCGGCTCCTTAGTCGGTCACATTGCTGGCTTTCATTTCGCCTCATGAGATGCTAGAGTAAGTAAGCCTTCACCTGCTATGTTCGGTCTGTGCTTTGAGGGTCTAGGCCCACCACTCAGGCCAGTGGGGTATATCCTCTCAGCTCTTAATATGCTTTGATGGTTGCAATAGAGGTAATGGTGTCACCAAGCAGCATATTTCGCATTGGATTACAGATGCTATTACCCCCTCCTATGAGGTATGTGGGTTGGATTTGCCTCTAGGCGTGAGGGCCCACTCTACTAGGATTGTTGCTTCTCCCAAAGCCCTTGGTAGGGGTGCACCCTTATAGGATGTTTGTGCTGCGGCAGGATGGTCCTCTCCACACACATTTGTCAGATTCTACAGTCTGGATGCGGATTTGTCCCCAGAAGTCCTTCAGAGGAAACCCAATTACAGTCTGCCTTCAACAAGTGTCTGTGCTTATGCAGCCTTGTGGGAAGGTTTGATTGCCTTGAACATGGCGACGTTACAATTGTAGTTCCCATAGCGTCAGCATCATGACGCAGCATTGAGTTGCACAAGGAAAGTCCTAGGTTACGTGTGTAACTGTGTGTGTCATCTTCAGACATAATTCAGTCCGTTTGGAGTGCATTTCTGACATCTATTTATGGACTCAATGACGTACTAGGCCACATCATGACGTCCATATGTTTTTATTATATTCATGACGTATTTTTGTTTACGTCCAATAGGATTGTTGTGTTTAGATATGTGCTTCAGACACTAGCTCAAGCAGAAGTGTTCCCATAACATCAATCCCTCTGCTGGGCCTCCAGTAGAATTAAAAATATTAATTAAAAAATATGTGCCATCTATGGTCAAGAGAAAAAATTAAGGTGGGGGGTGGGGTCATCATCTTACCCTACCATTTGTGTCTTTCAAAACATGTGCCAACCCTTGAAGATCGGTGACAAATATGACTAACGAGTAACAGTAGAAAATAACATGGCACAAAGCACAAAATCTTTTTTTTTTTTTTTGTTATTAAAGATCATATTAAAACATCTTTAATCATTTATTTTTGCTACTTTTCAAATGCCTTAATGCTTTAAGTTCAATATCCTCCTAATAAGTAGCAACATATAGGAACTTGACAGTTTCTTGACACCTGCAAACACTGTGACACACACACAGTTTGTGACATAAATGAGTGTATACTGCGATATTTCAAGAAAATCTCACTAAATCCCACTAATGCCATATATCTCCGTTCAGTGATTATGAATCTTCCCAAACATTTATCACAAACCTGCACATTACTCTCTGAATGCTCCTAGGGAGAACTGAATGATTGCGTGATGTGGGAAAATTTTGAAAAGACTTTTTGAAAAAAAGCTATGGAATCAATAAATGTCATCAAAAAATTATTGGAGAACATTTAAATTTATGTGTTCTTGTAGAAATGTGTGTTTCACTTGTAAAAATGCGATTCGTCATTCTTCACATAAGCAACATTAAAACTATTTAAAGAATGCACATTAACAGCTGCTTTGTGTCGTCGGTGTCTTTATCGTATGGACTGAGCTCACAATGAAGCTTCTATCAGTCCCTGTGGAGCTGAATGCAGTGATAGAGGGAACTCAATGTGTCATGAGGACACACTTATCGCAACTATTAGCAGAGCAGATGGGTTCAACAACCTGAACCAGCAGCAGTCCATGAGAGACGCTGATTCAGAGCCTACTTTTCTGTTCAGCATCCCACAAATATCCTCCTGCATACAGAGACTCACACTCGTCAACTCTTAACCACTTAGTTAAACACACACACACACACACACACACACACACACACACACTGGTGGGCTCCTCCCTGTGTCTGTTAAGCGATTATTTTCCAGCCGGCAGGGTGTGGTGAAATCATGGTAAACAGGAGGTAACAGTGACGTCTGGTGAAGCCAAAGCTCTTATTAAGTCATAAAAATGCACTTGCATTTCTATTTCTGCAGTTTAAATACATGCTGCTCAATCGCTCATACTGTAATTACAGCTGTGCATTCTGCTGCTGGATGAAGCACCAGGAGAAATGGCTGTATTGACTTATTCTACATCTATATGCTTATGAGTAAATGCTGTTCTGACAGCCACTGCAGTGACATTAGGAAAATCAACACTCTCTTCTGTAGTTCTAGAGTGCTTGTGCCACAAATTCACCCTTTGCGATACGAATACTGAATTCCATTATCTTGCATGGTTTGTTGTGTATCAAGTCTGCTAACTGTTTTCACTTTCACCGATGTTTCATTATCACTTTTAATGCATGTTGTTTTTTTAACAAAGTTTGGGAGGAGCATGTCCAGATAATCAACCAGTTACCACCAGATGGAAACATTCAGATAATCAACTTAATTAGCATGACAGGAGGTATATATACAGACAACTCACCTCTGTCCCACAAAAGTTTTTTTAGCATCCCCCCACCACCCCATCTTCTCTCTCTCAATAATTACTGTCATACACATAAGGATGCTGAGGAAGTACTCTGAGTAAATCCTGAGCTCGGAGCCCTCCCCTCCAACAGCATGCCAAATAATAAAATATATAAGATTATATGTAAGTGCAAACTCATGAAGTAACTTTAATCATTCTAAGCAGTGGATACATTTATATACCTCAATGTAAACAATACAGTATAATCTCTATTGATTGACATCAGCCCTACTCTGCTCTTGCGCCCCACACTTTGAAATCTCCTGGTCCATACCAAGGGTTTTCAAGCTGTTCCTGAAGCCTCCCCAGCAATACAGGAAATATGCAGTGCTGGAGAGACTCCAGGAACATTTTAATAATCCCTCTATATGATGCATCTCAGACTAACCAGCATTTGAGTTCATCAGAGAGCTTTGTGCTTGTAGTCTCATGAAACGGCTGAAGTCTTACGATGGCTTCGTGTGAAAACATTTTCATAGGTTTGGATGCGTTGACCGTGACGGGCAGTAGTTTGACGGTCATTCTCCTCTTCACGCAGCCTACAGTGTCCAGGTCAATCCCAATGACTGCAGCACCTTTCCTGGTCTTCAGCTTTAAATCCCGAGCTTCTCTGTGCTCTTCATGATGTGAGAGGTCATTGCTACTTCTCTGCAACCAGACATGATGCTGTCCAGAGCACTGAGACCGTCTCCAGCACTGAAGCTCAGCTGATGAGCAGACACTCAGGTCCTGCAGTCTCACCTCTTCAGTGCCCTCCTAAACTGATCCTCTGTGCTGATTAGTATGGCATCTAACCTGAATAAGGTCTGTTGGCTACTTTTAAGTTGCTTGTGATAGTTTTTGCAATCACCATTCACACATTCCCATGCTGTAAGGTGTTAAAGTGTGCTGTCTTGCGGTGTGTGTACTGACCTCTCTCCTGTGTATCCTGCGCTACACACACACTGTCCGGTGGACAGAGAACAGCTTCCTCCATTATGACACTGACACTCCTGTGAGCAGTTCTTCCCGAAGCGTCCCGCCGGACATGGCTGTCCACACACCATTCCCTGAAAACAACACCAACACACTACTGCCACAATGTTTTAAAACCAATCCAAATAATATAACAACACTGCCAATGCCCAAACATGATGAATCTGAAATATTTATCACTTCTAGACTTCTAGGTTTCACACAGGCGTACCATCCAGCCGGCGGGGCAGGAGCATTCTCCAGTCACATGATGACACACGCCGCCGTTCTGACAGGGACAGCGCTCCTCACACTGCCGCCCATGTTTCCCTGGAGGGCACAGGTCCTCGCAGCTGCACGAGACACCAGACACAGGCTTCAGACTCTCACATACTGCTGTTTCTGAGCGCATGCAGCGTGCGGGTCAACTTACAACGCTCCCGTGTATCCGGGGCTGCAAACGCACTCTCCTGTGATGTGGTGGCACGTGGCGTTGTTCTGGCACAGGCATTTCTGTTGGCAGTTGTTGCCGTAGGTGTAGCGTTCGCAGAGGTCCTCGCAGCGCCAGCCGCGGTACCCTGGAGCACAGATGCAGGCTCCGCTGATGGGGTTACACAGTGCCCCGTTCTTACACTGACAGCGGCTGCTGCAATGCGGGCCCCAGTGATCACCGTCACATGCTGCACAAACACACAAAGCTGCTTTTCACTTCCATACCACACACAGTAAACCCTGCAGTGTGAAAAATAACGCCACGAGAGGCAGAGCTTTACTGTGATTGTGCCATGGTTAAGAGTGTTCTTAAGCACACAAGTAGCAGTAATATGTGAGATGTGCAGCTCCTGAAGGAAACTTCTGCAGCATAGTGTTCTGAGGTAAGTTCAGGTTCTAGTCTCTGGTTCAGTGTGAATGAAATGCTGCTTTAGTGTGCGTGTGAGATCAACACAACATAACACTGTCTTGACACTGTAAAGCAAATCTACAAAGTTTCAGTGGAGTGGAGGTACAGTGCTGCTCCGTAAACACTAACAAGGCACCAGGGTTTAGTCATTGTGTTAATTTTTAATAACTGGAATAAGCAGTTGTTCTGTCAAGCAATTCGGATGATTAGTGTAACGGTTGTCGTGTTTATCAGCTCATCTGTTTTATGAAACGTTAAAGCTAATGCAATATATGACACCAAAATACAACACGCCATAATGCATTTCTAATAACGCATCTTCTGGCACTACACAGATTATTGCTGGACTGACGATAGACAGCAGATCATCAAAGCCTAAAGTAACATCAGTGTGATTTCTTAAAAACAGAGAGGGGGATTTTTGAATGAGAATGTCATCATTGAAATTTGAATGTAGAAATTTGTATAAAATGATCAGTAAAAATACAGAAAACAATTGTTTAAAGTGAACTAAATACATTTGAAACAATTAACTTACTAACTTCACAATTGACTTTACAGGCCCGTGGGCAATTGAGATAAGATGTTAAGCATCTATTATCTTCATCCCATCTTAGTCCAGGATAAGTCGTGGTGTCAAGCATGTTTTACTAGGCTGCTTGCAGTGCTGAAAACAAATTCTGTAACTAGTAGATCTAGTAATCAGTATCTGCAGTCCTCCGGCTCTCTTCCTGTGCGGCAGAAAGTCCATAATCCCACAGCTGTGTATTAGTTCACAGAGAAACGCTCATCTACTGCAACTGAATCAACTCCACTGTTCACACACAGGTTTGAAAGTGCTTCTGCTTTGACAGAAACCGTATAAAGCCCAATAGAAATATGAATCGACTTTACGCTGGAATCTCTTTTTTTTCCGTGAGGCTTGTGATGGGGTTCTGCCCTGACACTCCTTTTGTCCTGTCTTTGTTTCTTGTGTGTCAGCACAGGTCTTTGTTGTTTTTGTCAGCCATGTGCTCATCTAGCCCCTCCTCCTTGTTTCCTCTTTACCATACCCCCTTGTTAGTCTAATTGTGCTCACCTGTTCCTCGTGTGCTTTCCTCCCATCTCTAGTGCCTCCTGCAGGTTCATGGTCATTCTCACTCTCTCATTCTCTGTCTGAGGCTGAGTATTTGTTCCTTTTCCTTTGCCTGGTTTGTCTTGTGAAGTCCCTTGTAAATCTATGTTTTAGTCTTGCTCCTTGTTTTTTTTAAATGTTGTTTATTCTTTACTTTTTGGTTTGGCTTCAGTATTAATCTAGTGCTTGTAGTTCTGTTTTCTTGTTTGCATTTTTTTGTTGATATTTTCAAGTTATTTGTGTTGGTTAATTAGTAATTATTTTTCATCTTTTTTTTGATCAGTTCTTTATATTTGTCTTTGCCCCTGCCTGTCTTGGAGTTAATTTGTGTTCTTGTGGAGCCTTGTCCTGTTAGAGTTTCTGCCCTCTGGTTTCTTCTGCCTGGCACCTGGTCTGCTTCAGAGTCTGCGGTCACCAACGCTGCGTCCGAAATCGCATACTGCTTAGTAGGTACTACATTTAAATTTGAACGTACTACCCGACCGTTAAAACAGTACGTTCTATATAGTATGAATGCGAGTAGTATGAATGGAATTCGGACGTACTACATCCGCCATGTTGATGTTGTCACGTGACATGCTTCTTCACAACAGCGCCAAAATTTAAAGAGCCCTCACTACTGCGCGAACATCAGCAATGTTTTACGCAATTCTTACCGTTTTCATCAGCGTTTTAACGTTGATTGAATCAACAGCTCAGAGGAGGCGTCGGTCAGCTGCTCGCAGATCACGCCTTCGTCGACAGCTTGTAAATCATTTATCAAATAAGGTACAATCACCGATTTAGCTAGCAAATTTTACCTCAGAATAAAAAGTCATGTCTGTGAACACCATGCCAGAGGCTCATTTGGACCAACGAAATAAAGTAATTTATTGTTATAAATAAATGCATAAAAATACACAGGACAAACAAAAGACATGAATTAATGAATAAACTTGAATGAATACATAATACACAATTAGATAAATAGAGAGAGAGGGAGAGAGAATTAATACATACAATATATACATAGCTTAAATAAATATTATAGATAGATACAATATATACATTAATAATATAAACATAAATAAATATACATATTCTAAAATATATATACACACATTTACAGACTGTGAGCCCTACAACCTACTGCCGCCTGAATGCTGCTGTGCCAATTCTTCGACTGTATTTCGAAGATGGAAGATGTATTTGGACTGTATTTCGAAGATGGATCTGACCTCCGTCCAAACCTCCGGCTTTCACGACAGTCCATCACGTCCCTCATCGCTGCTTTGAAGTCAGATTCTGACCGCGTCGCCGCCTTCCGCCATTTTCGAAAATGACGCCTCCTCTCGCGTGGCCTCATGGGATAGTAAAGTGTCCATCCTATGCATGCTACGGAATTCGGGCGGAAGTAGTAGGTCATCCGGGTACTTCTCGCCTACTGTTTTTCGAATACTATGAATTCGGACATACTACTCGCCTCGCATACTGTTTTTCGCCTGCTATATAGTATGGAAGTATGCGATTTCGGACGCAGCGCAAGTGTCTGAGCTCAGCTTTATGGAGTCTTGCTCGGTCCTCCCCATCGGCCTGGTCTTGCAGCTCATCTACCAGATGATTTCTGATGTTGTTCCAGCGGTCTTCCCTAGCTGCCTCATCTCTGTTCCCTGTGTTCCTGCTGTTGATTCACCTACACACCTCACTAACCCTTTTGTATCTGTCTGTCTTGTAAATAAACCCTTATCACTCACTCTGCGATTGGGTTCTTTCCAGATCCCTGACACAAGTATATTGTACACACATTGTGTCAGCTGTATGATGGTGTGTTATCAGGGTTCAGGAACTACAGGACTGGTGTGCTTCAAACTGAGAGTTTTAAGATCGGATTTACCAACAGGGCTGGAAAATCCCTATTACTTCCAGGCTTTTTGAGACTGTGGAAAACCAGTGTCATTTCCAGAGTATGCTGAGGGTAGTCTGAGATATCATTTGCACAGTTTTAATTTACTGTGATCAGAGCTTCGGTGTCTCACATCACCCTAATTCACCATGAAGCTTGAGTTCAAATAAGACGAACAGTAATCAATCATCTCTGTGTGACTCCGACATGAATATATCAGTGTTTCATTTTCTATACGTCAGACTGTGCTTCTGGATGTCTTCCACATGACTTCATTGAAACCTCCATAATGTTTCTTCAGGCTAATAAGAGCTAAAACTACCCAGAGTGCTTTAGAGAAACGTGACACGGTTCACTGAGCAGACATGAAGTCTGTCCATATTCACTCTGTTTAGCATCCTCTGTGCCGTTCATCCATTACCAGCTCACGCTGCACAGCAGTCGAAAGTCCAAGAAACATTCATTTCATTTGCTGGAATTTGCATGTAAAAACCTTCATGCCTTAACCGAATGTCTCAAATACTTTCAGATCAAAGCTTCGATCACCAAGTGTTTGAAGCATGCCGTCACGAATTCTGTCCATGAACTTCTGTTCAATCACCACCAGAGGTCACCCTTCCATTACATTGACTCTCGCACTATACAAACTGTTTCATGTCATCCCGGACTACATGTCCCATCATCCATTGCACTGATTGCACACAGCTGTAACCAATCACACATTCACTATATAACACTCACTCAGCTCCCTTTCAGGCTGCCGAGTATTGTATGTGCATATCGTTAGTTGTGATAGCTACGTTACGGAGCCTACTTTAAATTGTCTAGTCTAGTCTAGTCTAGTCTAGTCTAGTCTAGTCTAGTCTTGCCTGTTTCCTCGTCTTCTGATCATTGTCTGCGTACTTTGGATTACCTCTCTCGTCTTGCCCTGTTCGGATACTGTTTGCCCCTGCCTGGACCTTTGCTTTGTACCTGGATTATCCCTCTAGTCTCGCCCCTGTTGGATGACGTTCGCCGTCGACTGACCCTTGCTTGTTTATTGGACTGCTCTTGTTTTGTCTTCTATATAACTGGTTGCCATTGCCTGACCCTCGCCTGTTTTGACCACGCCCTTAATAAAGCTTGCAAATGGATCCGTACGTCTCACATCTTGTTTGCCCCATAACACATGCATTCAGCAGATGAGCATCAAAAACACCACAGTTTTCAGGGGATGTCTCCTAGTGTCTGATTTGAGATGATGAGACAATGAGAACATCACTGCCTAGATATGAAGCATGAATCTGTTTGTGCGTTCGATCTGATTATTTAAAGCGGTAGTGCTGGGTATTTAAACTCATTTTTGATACAAAAGCTTGTGATTTGATTCAACTCCATTCTTGATTTGATTCATTTGGATATATGGCATGTACATGTCAATATTTCTCAAGGAAAAAAATCTCTCTCAACTAATGTGGTAAACTATACAGGTAGCCCTGTCAGCTGTTCATTACTATAATATTAAAGGTCAAAATTAACAACTGATTAGCATACAAAATTAATAAATAATACATTTGAATGATATCATTATGTTTCTACCTTCTTTTTTGAAACATCAACATTTAAACAGTGGCTGTCATGAGAATTTTATATATATATATATATATATGAATCTGAATGAGAGAGATTTATTTGAGCATGTCGGCCTACATCTGACATCACATGAGCTCAGCCCTGAGGTAATTTCCTGTGGTTCTGGCCAATCAGTCCCTTCTCTTTGTTTTGATGAAGAAAAGGCCTTTTTTCCTTCAGCCTTAATTCAGTGCAGGGTGTTTTGTTGGCGTCTTGTGGCCCGGAAAGGCCAGATACAATGAGTCTTCAGACGAATTAAAGTCATATCACAGCTGACTGCAGCCGTGCTGCCAAATCCTTCTTCATAATCCACTGTCATAAAACCAGGACTAAGAAAAGTGTTACTTTTAAGCATTATGTTTACATCATTACATTGACTTTTATATCCCCTCGAGAAGTCTAAGATCTTGCGACCAGAAGCTTCTTGTAATTCCGCATACCAGACTCAAGCGTAGAGGTGACCATGCCTTCTCAGTAATTGGGCCTCGTCTTTGGAATGATTTGCCAGTGGAGATCAGAACGGCCCGTAGCCTGTCTATTTTTAAGTCTCTTTTAAAAACCCATTTGCTTTCATTGGCCTATTAGGACTATATTTTTGCCTATTGTATTTCTTATTTGTGCTTTAATTTTTGTATTACTACATTTTTATGATGACGTTTCTTACTGTGAAGCGCTTTGGTCAGTCTTGTGGCTGTTTTAAATGTGCTATATAAATAAAGTAAACTTAAACTTAAACTTAATATTGGGCTTGTCACGCTCAATCCTTTAAGTTTGTTACTGGAACAAAATCACAGTGATCATTTTTACATTTGACATTTTTAAATCATTTTACAGTTTTTTTTCTTAGTACAAAGCACAAGACTATATAAGATTAATATGGTGAGGTGCAATGATATTTATTAATTCTTCAACCCCAGAACGTTCTGAATGCAGCACGGCTGTCACAAAATACATTCTGAAAAAGAAATGCCATGGATTATTTAATGTCTTGATTTATGAAGGCATATCAAAACTATGTGATAACTACCCTTGGCCTATATGTATTCCAAAAACCTACTGTATCAGGGTTGAAATAATCTAGCGCTTTACTGTTAGTAGCAATTACTCTAACTATGAATGCAAACTTGTTATCCTCTAACCCTGTTCAGTGCTGCACTCGTGGTCTTCTGTCTTCCGTTTCCACAGCGTTGAGGTCCGATCTTACAGATTTATGAATGAACCGCTCGTTTTAAAATCTACTGACATTTGATACAATGCACATGATAACTTTCATTAACTCTTCAATAAGTCCATCCACTTCACAAGCAATAGCTCTTCAACAGCAATGCTACAGAGCTACAGTGAAATGGAGGTTCACCAGCAAGAGGAAGCAGCACAGAAGCAGCTCTTGGTTTGCTTCTTTTGGTCTTTGCTGAAAGATTGAAGACTCCCGCATACATATTGACCACTGTTTGATCAGTAAAAATGTTGTAGTAACAGTAATATATCAATTTGAGTCAGGAGTGCATGAGTCATGATTTATTCTGGAATTGCCAATTATTTCACAAAAAAGAGGACACATATTCATTCAATCATGTCTGCTTCTGTTTATTTGTGAACACATGGCTGCACTAAAGAACTCTATTAAGGCTTTTAGTCCAAAAGTGTGCACAGCAACAACTGATATATTCCCATTTGTTTGTTGTATTTCTTTAGAGATAATTTTAATTTCTATTAATGTTCACATTAAATTCTGCAGTCTGAGACTCTAATGAGGCTTGTGTTTGTCCTCCTGTCTCACTATATCCTTTCAGTCAGAGCGACAGTGAAGAGTAAAACCACAGTCATGATATGATTTATGGCATATGCCAATGTGATCTCATGAATGAGTATTTTATGTAAAGCATTGTTCCAACACACAAACATTTAATTACGTTTGCATAGATACTAAAACTAAATATTGACATATAGACGGCATCTAAAATGTAAATCATTTACAAATGTTTACCAGTCCTGATTTATTCTATAAATACTGATTTCATTTCATTTAATTGGTTGGTTCTATTTTATTTATGATAGATAGCATTTTTTTAAATGTTTTTCTAATCGATTTTCTGTTACAGTTTAACCATTGCTTTATATTCATTCTGTTTGCTGTGTGCTGATGACATATTGCATACATATTTATATACATATTGTTATTTGCACCTCTGGTTAGATGCTAACTGCATTTCATTGGCTCTGTTCTTGTACTCTGCACAATGACAATGAAGTTTAATCTAATCTAATCTAATATTGTAACAAAAATAACAATTATTGCCACGGTATATTTTTCAGCCTGTTAAATTTTTACACTGTTGAAAAGTGGTTATTTTTAGGTTTGGGGACAGGTTTAAGGGATCTAAACTATACCTATAAAATGGCAAACATTTTAATATATTTATGATATAAAGGAATCGTAAATATTTTATGTTTCTATAGCTGTAAAAGCATAACAATGTTCACGTTTTAGATTCACATTTCTCTTAATGTAATGACTTCTACACAGTGTAGACTCTTAAACAACATTAAATCAGAATATGAAGAATATTAAACCACCACAGTATTTTAGATTTCACATTTTCCCTGATCTCTTGACATATAAGAAGTCATTGTACTATAAATTCTTAATGTAAGTTTTAGAAGTCAAAACTTCCTTGTTAGTCCAAAACCAGCTTTTAAACAGCTTTTCAGCTTCCTCCTCTTTATTATGTAATAGAGATGAACAAATCAGTCACAGACACACATCAACACTCAATCTTGTCTCTGCTAAACGTCTGGAGGATTCTAACCTTTGGTTACATTCAATGAAGTGGCAGGATTATTTGTTCTTTACGTTTCACATTTCACTGTGGATTCTTCTATGAACCAGTCACAGCTTTGCAAACACACTTTTACTGAAAGTTCACGAGTTCGCCTGCCCATTCAGTGCTGCTAGATAATGGTAAACCAACTTGGCTTGCTGTCCTCGAAAGAGGCTCCGAGCCTCCGAGTTCAACCCCCCTTTGATTGCACGGTGTGAAGGAGAAATTAAGGAGATGGGGGAGGAGAAGGGAGGCGGAGGGATAGAGAGAGAGACAGACGGGTACAGCTGCAGCACTCACCGCTGGAGCAGTCGGGCCCTCCCCAGCCCGGCTCACACTGACAGCTGCTGGGGGCCACGCAGAGGCCGTGCACACACTTCTCAGCACAGTGGGCTACAGACAAAACAAGAGAGAGTCTGCTCAGATTACAGGCCTTCAATAAACACAGAAAACCCCATCACACACACAGACCCTGTACACTGTGAAATCACACCGGCCCTGAATCCTGCTCTTCACAAACGTGCATTTAGCATCAAATATCTCAGGCCTTGTTGGTCAGGACATCTTCAGTGCTGAGGACTTTTGAGGTTGTGTCAGGAGAAGATATCATGAATCACAGTAGAAAGTTAAAGTTTGCCTGAGCTGAACAGTAGCTCAGTGATGTGGAGAGACAGCATGTGATTACAGTCGCTATAAAGACAAAAGAGTCTTTCAGACCCAATGAAAGTGTCTTTGAGCTGCACTACTTCTATCTATCTATCTATCTATCTATCTATCTATCTATCTATCTATCTATCCATCCATCCATCCATCCATCCATCATCAGTTTGTGGGTTTACAGTATTAGCACAGCTGTAGTAACACTCACGAACACATCTGTCTCTGCTCTGGTAGAATCCCGGGCAGCACTGAGACTTGCGGCGGTGCATGGTCTTCTCTCCTCTGCGGTAAGCCGTTCTGTAGCTCACCCTAAACACAGCAAAAAAAACACAGGTTATTCAATATTCTTTTATGCCTGAATTTGATACAAAATATGAAAAAGGCTACCATAAAACCTTAATAAACATTTTTTTTAAAGCATTGTAAAGCGCACACACCTGTGCTGAGTGCATTTGAACCAGTTGAGGATGTCTGAGCAGCTGGTGTAGTAAATCTGATCGAACGGGTGAGCATACGACTCCTGCACGGTCACTGAGTAACTGAAGAACACACACACACACATGGTTTATGAGGACTCTCCAAAAACATAATGATTTCTATACTGTACAAACTTTATATTCTATCCCCCAAACCGGGACTGAAATTTCTCCCAACAACGTAGGAAATACTTGGACCACACGCACACACACACACACACACACACGCACGCACGCACGCACGCACGCACACAAGCACACACAAGCACACACGCACACACACTCACTCACACACATACCTGCTATTTGCTAGTTCCTCAAACTAGCAAATACAAAAAATGTCCAAAACAATTTAAGGGTAACAATTTAATTGATGTTCAACAAATAAAAAACAGATGCAATATGGATAAACAAATGATAAAGCTTGGCTTAATTAATATTAGATCCCTTTCTATGAAAGCACTTTTTGTAAATGATATGATCACAGATCATAACCTTGATGTGCTCTGTTTGACAGAAACCTGGCTAAAAACTTTTAAATGAGTCTACCCCCCAAGATTACTGTTATAAACATGAGCCACGTCCAAAAGGTAAAGGGGGAGGTGTTGCTACAATTTATAACAATATTTTCAGTATTTCTCAGAGGACGGGCTTCAAGTATAACTCGTTTGAAGTAATGGTTCTTCATATAACATTATCCAGAGAAACAAGTGTTAATGATAAATCCCCTGTGATGTTTG
>NW_015506210.1:194395-199036 GCF_001515645.1 Sinocyclocheilus grahami | reverse complement strand
CGTCCAAACCAAATTAAGAGTAACAATTTAATTGATGTTCAACAAATAAAAAACAGATGCAATATGGATAAACAAATGATAAAGCTTGGCTTAATTAATATTAGATCCCTTTCTATGAAAGCACTTTTTGTAAATGATATGATCACAGATCATAACCTTGATGTGCTCTGTTTGACAGAAACCTGGCTAAAAACTTTTAAATGAGTCTACCCCCCAAGATTACTGTTATAAACATGAGCCACGTCCAAAAGGTAAAGGGGGAGGTGTTGCTACAATTTATAACAATATTTTCAGTATTTCTCAGAAGAAGGGCTTCAAGCATAACTCGTTTGAAGTAATGGTTCTTCATATAACATTATCCAGAGAAACAAGTGTTAATGATAAATCCCCTGTGATGTTTGCACTGGCTACTGTATACAGGCCACCAGGGCACCATACAGACTTTATTAAAGAATTTGCTGATTTTATATCCGAGTTAGTGCTGGCTGCAGATAGAGTTTTAATTGTTGGGGATTTTAATATCCATGTTGATAATGAAAAAGATGCATTGGGATCAGCATTCATTGACATTCTGAACTCTATTGGGGTTAGACAACACGTCTCGGGACCTACTCATTGTCAAAATCATACTCTAGATTTAATACTGTCACATGGAATTGATGTCGATGGTGTTGAAATTCTGGTTAACACTTTCTATGAAGCCCATATTTATAACACATTATAAGGGTATTTTTAAGGCATTATAATGAATGCATAATGCATTATATAAACCTTATAATATGTTATATCATCTTATAAATAATCATAATAAACAATTATAATACATTATAATGCTTACGCATTTGTGGTTATAAGTTTTAAGATTATGATTATTTATAACACGCAATGAACACCATATTAAATCTACTTTTACATTTATAATGGACTATATATCTTGACATTGTTTATTTAAGATCTGCACAGTATCTTACTACATCTTGTAAGTGGTTAGGTGTGGAGTGTTTTTTGAGTGTTCCCTGTGAGGCTAATATTAATTTTAATGTGAGCTATTTAATAATTTCAACTGAAAAAAAATGCAATGTTTATATCTTAGGTTACATTTTATTTTCATGGCCCCCCTAGTCTATTGACTATAAGCAACTTCGCAACTACATGTCAACTAACTCTCATTAGAGTATTAGTAGGCTTAGGTTAAGATTAGGGTTGGTAGAATGTTGACGTATGTCACGTATCCGGTCCATGAACTTCCGTCTGCTAGCCATCAGAGGTCACCCTTTCCATTTCATTGACTCTCGCACTACACACACTACATATCCCATCATCCACTGCACTGATGACACACACACAGTTGATTGTACACAGCACTGATTGCACACAGCTGTAATCAATCACACATCCCCTATTTAACCCTCACTCTGATCCCTTCCCACTGCCGAGTATTGTTTAGCATATATCACTCCCCTACCGATAGCTACACTACGGAGCCTGTTTAGTTTGTCATAGCCTCACCTTAGTCTTGCCTTGTCTGTGTTCTCGTATCTTGATCTTTGCCTGTGTCTCTCGGATTCCTCCTCTCGTCTTGCCCTATTTTGATACTGGTTGCCCCTGCCTGGACCTTGCTTTGTATCTGAACTTATCCTTCGAGTCTCACCCCTTTGATTCTGTTTGCCGATCATTGCCCTCCGCTAGCCTTAGGTTTCTTCTTGTGTCTTGCCCGCCATATACCTGTCTGCCATTATCTGACCTATGCCTGTTTTATGACCACGTCTCTGTCTTCTGCTAATAAATAGCTTGCACATGGATCCACATGTCTCAAGTCTTGTCAGCCCCGTAACAGAATACTCGGCCACACAAGGATCCAGCAGCTTCTCGGATGGACATTGGCCAGGTATGGATGTGGCAAGAATATTGTTAGCCCTTAGAGAGGGCACACGATCACTGGAAGGTTACATTACGGAATATTTGGCTTTGGCTACAGGCTCAGAATTACCGGACTGCCTTTTAATTGACTTCTTTTGTAGTGGCCTTAACCAGCCAGTAAAATCACGAGTGATCTATGAGGGTCCTCGCTCGTCTCTACGTGATTTTATGGACTATGCCCTATTATCTATTGGTTCAGCGTTCACTGTGGGTATCGTGGAGAAACGCGACCCCGAATTCACTCGTGTTATGGCGGCCGCACTAGAGCACGCTCACAAGATGGCGGCGACAGCGGAATCTGATCGCAAAATGGCGGACACAACAGCGCCCCGTTATGTCACAGCTGCCAAACATGAGTCAAGTCAAATCACAGCTGATCTTCATGAACCAAGTCAAGTCACGGTGGATCTTCAGGAGTCAAGTCAAGTCACAGCTGATCTTCCTGAGTCAAGTCTAGTCACAGTTGATCTTCCTGAGTCGAGTCTAGTCACAGTTGATCTTCCTGAGTCGAGTCTAGTCACAGTTGATCTTCCTGAATCAAATCAAGTCACAGTTTATTATCATGAGTCTGGTCAAGTCACAGCTGATATTCATGAGTCTAGTCAAGGCACAACTGATTGTCATGAGTCAAGTCTAGTCACAGTCGATCGTCATGAGTCAAGTCAAGTTACAGTTCATTATCATGAGTCTATTCAAGTTACAATTGAGCGTGATGAATCAAGTTTTGTCACAGCTGATCTTCATGAACCAAGTCAAGTCACAGTTGTTCTTCAGGAGTCAAGTCAAGTCACAGCTGATCTTCCTGAGTCAAGTCTAGTCACAGTCGATCGTCATGAGTCAAGTCAAGTTACAGTTCATTATCATGAGTCTATTCAAGTTACAATTGAGCGTGATGAATCAAGTTTTGTCACAGCTGATCTTCATGAACCAAGTCAAGTCACAGTTGTTCTTCAGGAGTCAAGTCAAGTCACAGCTGATCTTCCTGAGTCAAGTCTAGTCACAGTCGATCGTCATGAGTCAAGTCAAGTTACAGTTCATTATCATGAGTCTATTCAAGTTACAATTGAGCGTGATGAATCAAGTTTTGTCACAGCTGATCTTCATGAACCAAGTCAAGTCACAGCTGATCTTCCTGAGTTCAGTCAAATCACGGTTGATCATCCTGAGTCAAGTCAAGTTACAGTTCATTATCATGAGTCTAGTCAAGTCACAACAGATCTTCATGAGTCAGGTCTAGTCACAGTTGATCTTTCTGAGTCAAGTCTGGTCACAGTTGATCATCATGAGTCAAGTCAAATCACAGTTGATTCCCCTGAGTCAAGTCAAGTCACAGTTGATCTTCATGAGGCAAGTCAAGACACAACTGCTCTTTCTGGGTCACATCGAATCACAGTTGATCTTCATGAATCAGGTCACACCACAACTGATCATCCAGAGTCACGTCACATCACGTTCGTTCATTCAGAGTCCGGTAATTTCCTGTCTGTGGCATCCAGACCCTTAGAGACTGTTCCGCAGTATCCCAGACTGGTATCCAGCGTGGAGGACCTACCATTGGTGGCTGCACGTGCAGCTGGTATCCCCAAACCCATTCACTCTAGCCCTCCTGTTCCTGAACCTATTCCCCTGTCTGTTGTGCTTCCCATAATGGGGATCGCTTTCTGGAGTGTATGGGCTGCATACAGCACCCCAGAGACTCTTGAGATAGCGGCGTCTACTATGATGTTTCCAGAGGTGGCGGCTGATGCTGCAGAACCTCCCAAGGTAGTGGAGTTCGGTGCGGTTTCTCCAGAAGCGATGGTGTCCGCTGCAGCTTCTCCAGAGGTGGCGGCTGATGCTGCAGACCCTCCCAAGGTAGTGGAGTTCGGTGCGGTTTCTCCAGAAGCGATGGTGTCCGCTGCAGCTTCTCCAGAGGTGGCGGCTGATGCTGCAGACCCTCCCAAGGTAGTGGAGTTCGGTGCGGTTTCTCCAGAAGCGATGGTGTCCGCTGCAGCTTCTCCAGAGGTGGCGGCTGATGCTGCAGAACCTCCCAAGGTAGTGGAGTTCGGTGCGGTTTCTCCAGAAGCGATGGTGTCCGCTGCAGCTTCTCCAGAGGTGGCGGCGTGTGCTGCAGAACCTTCCGAGGTGGCGGCGCTCGCTTCAACTCCTTGTATGGTGGTGGTGCCCAACAAGGCACTCTCAACCTGTCATGTCATAGTCACAGGAACCATTACTGAACTCTTCCCGTATCCCGATGGTCCTACTGTAGAACCTCCAGAGGTGGTGGCATCCACTGCAGAACCTCCAGAGGTGTCAGTAGTATCTTATCATGAACTCTCATCCTGTTCTGTTCTGGCCAAGGAGGCCATCTATGAACTCGCTACCTGTCCTGTCACGGCTATGAAGGCCGACGGTGAACTCTCGTCCTGTCCTGTCACGGCTAAGGAGGTCGTCAGGGAACTCGTTGTCTGTCCTGTCATGGCTAAAAAGGCTGTTTGCGAACTCCCTGCTCATCCTGTCACAGCTATAGAGGCCATTTGCGAACTCCCTGCTCGTCCTGTCACGGCTATGGAGGCCATCTGTGAATCCTCATCCTGTCCTGTCATGGCTATGAAGGCCATTTGTGAATTCTTTGCTTGCTTTGTTCCGGCCAAGGAGGTCGTTTGTGAGCTTTTGTCCTGTCCTGACCCAGCCAAGGAGGCTGCCTCTGAACACTCAGCCTTGTCTATCAACCCCAATGTT
>NW_015506210.1:185742-194314 GCF_001515645.1 Sinocyclocheilus grahami | reverse complement strand
TCCTCTGCTCCGCCGTGGTGGTTCTCTGCCCCACCGTGGTGGTCTGCTGTCTGGCTCTGGTGGTCTTTTGCTCCGCCATGGTGGTCTTCTGCTCTGCCGTGGTGGTCTTCTGTCTGGCTCTGGTGGTTCTCTGCTCCACCTGTACTGCCGGCTCCGCCCTGGCTCTCTGCTCCGCTGGTTCTGCCTCAGTTCCCGGTCTCTCCACTTCCATGTGGACCTGGCCCTCCATCCCTCCCCCTGTTTCGCCTCCACGTATCTGGTCCATGAACTTCCGTCTGCTAGCCATCAGAGGTCACCCTTTCCATTTCATTGACTCTCGCACTACACACTGTTACATATCACCCCGGACTACATATCCCATCATCCACTGCACTGATGACACACACACAGTTGATTGCACACAGCACTGATTGCACACAGCTGTAATCAATCACACATTCCCTATTTAACCCTCACTCTGATCCCTTCCCACTGCCGAGTATTGTTTAGCGTATATCACTCCCCTAGCGATAGCTACACTACGGAGCCTGTTTAGTTTGTCATAGCCTCACCTTAGTCTTGCCTTGTCTGTGTTCTCGTATCTTGATCTTTGCCCGTGTCTCTCGGATTCCTCCTCTCGTCTTGCCCTATTTTGATACTGGTTGCCCCTGCCTGGACCTTGCCTTGTACCTGAACTTATCCCTCGAGTCTCACCTCTTTGATTCTGTTTGCCGATCATTGACCTCCGCTAGCCTTAGGTTTCTTCTTGTGTCTTGCCTGCCATATACCTGTCTGCCATTATCTGACCTATGCCTGTTCTATGACCACGTCTCTGTCTTCTGCTAATAAATAGCTTGCACATGGAGCCGCACATCTCAAGTCTTGTCAGCCCCGTAACAGAGTACTTGCAAAGTTAGTTATAGTCAGTCTGTCTGTTGGGGAACCATCAAAATAAAGTGTTAGCATATATTTAGCAGACAGTCTACTAATACTCCAATGACTGCTAGATGACATGTAGTTGCTTTACTTGAGTTGAGTTACTTATCAACAGCTGTCTAAAGGGTACCATCAAAATAATCAAACTGATATTACAATAAAAATAGTTCAAAGCAAATGTGTCATATTACACATTCATCTGACCTGATATCTGATCTTATGGCTGTTTGAGAGAAAAATATATTATTATTACTATACTTATAAGTGGTCTTTGATGGCTTTAAGTAAAGTAGCATAAGAAAGCTGGCAAGATATGAGACTTATAATACATTATAACTATGAGAAATATAATCCATTGTAACTTAAGTGGATGCAACATGTTCACTGTGTGTTATAAATCATCATACTCTTAAAAGCTATAACCACAAATAAGTGTAAATATAATACATTAAAACTGTTCTTATGAATATTCATAAGATGATATAACATATTATAAGTTTTTTTTATAATTCATTATGCATTCATTATAATTCCTTAAGAATACCCTTCTAATGTATTAAAAACATGGGCTTCATAGAAAGTGTTACCAAATTCTGCAGCAGAGTGATGATATCTCGGATCATTATCTAGTCTTGTGTATACTCCATATAGCTAAAGCTGTTACAAGTATAGTCGAACCATCACTTCTACCACGAAAGACTGCTTTGTAAATAATCTTCCCGATTTGTCTCAATTCCTCTTATAAGCACAAAATTTTAAAACATGTCCAAACGGTCATTGGCTAAGGGGTTTGCGTACGGGGGTTCGTGCTGCGCCCCGCCCACCTGAAATTTTTGGGGGGCCGGCTGGCACCCCCCGCCAACACTTCCCAGCCGCCCGATGTCCACGGGTGAATTTTGGGAGGCCTGACCCCACTGGGGGCCCGACGGGAGCACCCCGAAGCCTGAAGCCCCCAAAAGCAGTACTGCCTTCATCCACTGTGTGGCAGCACCACCATCCCACTCCAGGATTATTGCAATGGGCTTCTGGGCCATTCATAGAGTCTAGGGGTGGACGCTTTCTTGATTCCCCCCATACCACAAACTCACTACTTGTCCACTGACCCACTAAAGTGGGCAAATGACCCCCGCTGACCACTGCCAAGCCATGCCCCCGTCCCACGAATTCACTATTTGTCCAATTACCCACTAAAGTGTGCAATGAACCCCGGATGCCCGCTGACCTCTCCCAAGCCACGCCCCCTTCCCATGGAACCACTATTTTCCCAATTACCCACTAAAGTGCTCAATGATCCCCGGACCCCCGCTGATCAGTCTCAAGTCACGCCCCATCCAACAGACCCACTATTTGTCCAATTACCTACTAATGTGCGCCATAAACCCCGGACCCCCGCTGACAACTCCTAAACCACGCCCCCATCACACGAACCCACTATTTGTCCAATTACCCACTAAAGTGCTCAATGACCCCCAGACCCCCACTGACCACCCCCAAGCCAACTATTTTTCTGATTACCCACTATAGTGGCCAAATGTTCCGGTGACCTCCGCTGACTACTGCCAAGCCACGCCCCCATCCCACAGACCCAATATTTCTCAGATTACCCACTTTAGGGGAAGTTGTGGCCTAATGGTTAGAGAGATGGACTCGTAACCCAAAGGTTGAGGTTCGAGTCTCGTGCCGGCAGGGATTGTAGGTGGGGTGAGTGAATGTACAGCACTCTCTTCCACCTTCAATACCATGACTGAGGTGCCCTTGAGCAAGACACCGAACCCCCAACTGCTCCCCGGGCGCCGCAGCAAAAAATGGCTGCCCACTGTGTGTTGACGGTGTGTGTGTGTTCACTGCTGTGTGTGTGTGCACTTTGGATGGGATAAATGTAGAGCACTAATTCTGAGTATGAGTCACCATACTTGGCCACATGTCACTTTCACTTCACTAAAGTGGGCAAATGTCCACTAACCACCTAAAGTGTTATACAATAAATTGCAAGTGGGACAAGTGTCCATTTGCCAATTAATGAATGGGATCTCTATAATAGGTTAATGGGATGATTGTCCACTAACCACTTAAAGCGTTCCCATTCAATAAGTTGCAATTGGGATCTGTGTCCATTTGCAGTTTATTGAATGGGATCCCTATAATAGGTTAGTGGGATGATTGTCCACAACTTTTTAAACCGACCCCATACAATAAGTTTCAATTGGGATCTGTGTCTATTTGTAATTTACGCTTTGCGCTTCGGGGCCGTGAGCGAGGGGCCCCTGAGAAGCAAGAATCTCAAATCTCGGGGCCCTGTGTCCTATGGTCTCCAAACGGGGGACATCCTTCTCCCCATTTAAGCGTGTACCTGTTTCGTGGACGTGCGGTAACTTTTTTGACCTTTTGACCCATGAACTAGTTCGTAGGGTCACCAAACTTTTCCACCCGCTAAAGGGACCCCTGACGATACGCAAATAGCACCCTCTAGTCGATCGGCCCTTTCGGAGCTGCGTCCACGAAGCCGCTAGGTCAAACCAATTCAAATAAGTGGCAAGTGGGATTTATTTAGAAAGGTCCCAGGTGCCCCAAATTTTGCACCGTGGCTCTTGGGGACCCCCCCCCCGAACGACGTACTGAGGCTCCCCCATCCTAAAGTGGAAAAAAATATTGGGGCCTTTGCACAAAATCTCTGCTGCAAGCCTCTCTGTCTTATACTCACTCTGAGCCTTTTGAGTGACTTTTTGGTCGGGAGAGTAGCTTTTTTCAGAAGGTCCTATGGCTTTGCGCTTCGGGACCGTGAGCGAGGGGCCCCTGAGAAGCGAGAATCTTAAATCTCGGGGCCCTGTGTCTTATGGTCTCCGAACAGGGGACATCCTTCTCCCCATTTAAGCGTGTACCTGTTTTGTGGACGTGCTGTAACTTTTTTGACCTTTTGACCCATGAACGAATCCGTAGGGTCACCAAACTTTTCCACCCGCTAAAGGGACTCCTGACAATACGCAAATAGCACCCTCTAGTTGATCGGCCCTTTCGGAGCCGCATCCATGAAGCCGCTAGGCCAAACCAATTCAAATAAGTGGCAAGTGGGATTTATTTAGAAAGGTACCAGGGGCCCCGAATTTTTCATTGTGGCTCTTGGGGCAACCCCGAGCGACGTACTGAGACCCCCCGGTCCTAAAGTGGAAAAAAAATTTGGGGCCTTTGCATAAAATCTTTGCTGCAGGCCTCTGTCTTATACTTACTCTGAGCCTTTTGAATTATTTTTTGATCGGGAGAGTAGCTTTTTCTAAAGGTCCTATGGCTTTGCACTTCGGGGCTGTGAGCGAGGGGCCCCTGAAAAGCGAGAATATCGAATCTTGGGGCCCTATGTCCTATGGTCTCCGAACAGGGGATGGCCCTCTCCCCATTTAAGCGTGTACCTGTTTTGTGGACGTGCGGTAACTTTTTTGACCTTTTGACCCATGAACGAGTTCGTAGGGTCACCAAACTTTTCTGCCCGCTAAAGGGACCCCTGACGATATGCAAATCGCCTTCTAGTTGATCAGCCCTTTCGGAGCCCCTAGCTCAAGTGACCCCCATGTACCTGGTAGAGAGATGGACAAATAGTACTTTGGTGGGACGTACAGGCCCCTGGGGTAAGGGAGAATGGACAGATAGTAGGGTATTGGGAGCGATTACACTGTTTTACCCCTAAAAATTATTGAAAATGGACATTTAAAGGGTCCATGGACGGGGGGAGTGGTCAACAGGTGAGTGTCGCCCCCAATAGGTGTCCAAAAAAACCCTATTCCAGGGGAAGCAAATCGGAGAACGCGGAATGTGGGGTTAGCAGAAACGTCCCAGAAATTGTTCTTTAAATAACAGGCTAACGGGATACAAATTCACCCTACGGTCCCTTCGGGTAATTATGCGTCCATTGGCAATTTATTTGAATGGGCCTTTGTCCGTGAACCCTTTAAATGTAATTTCTCAGCATATCTAATACCTCAGAACAACTTGATGATGTAACAGAAACTATGGACTCTCTCTTTTCTAGCATTTTATATATGGCTGCTCCTTTGCACTTAAGGACACGTGGTATAATGAGCACACTCGCACCCTAAAGAGAGCAGCTCGGAAAATGGAGCGCAGCTGGAAGAAAACAAAACTAGACGTATTTCATATTACATGGCGGGAAAGTACTTCTACTTATAGAAAAGCTCTAAAAACGGCTAGATCTACTTACTTTTTGTCTCTCTTAGAAGAAAACAAACACAACCCCAGGCATTTATTCAAGACAGTGACTAGATTAATGAAAAATAAAGCATCAACAGACGCAGATATTCCCCAAAAGCACATCAGTAATGACTCATTAATGATTCATTTTTTTACTTCCAAGATCGATACTATTAGAGATAAAATTGTAACCATGCATCCGTCAGCTACAGTATCGCATCAGATAGTGTGCTATAGATCCCCTGATGAACAATTCCACTCATTCTCTACTATAGGAGAGGAAGAATTGTATAAACTTGTCAAATCATCAAAACCTACAACATGTATGTTAGACCCTATTCCATCTAAGCTGCTAAAAGAGATTCTTCCAGAAGTCATAGATTCTCTTCTGAATATTTTTAATTCATCAATGTCTTTAGGATATGTCTCTTAAAGGAACACTTCACTATTTTTGAAAATAGGCTAATTTTCCAACTCCCCTAGAGTTAAACAGTTGAGCTTTACCGTTTTCGAATACATTCAGCCGTTCTCCGGGTCTGGCGGTAGCACTTTTAGCTGTAGCTTAGCATAGATCATTGAATCTGATTAGACCATTAGCATCTCGCTCAAAAATGACCAGAGTTTCTATTTTTTCCTATTTAAAACTTGACTCTTCTCTAGTTACATCGTGTACTAAGACCGACGGAAAATTAAAAGTTCTGATTTTCTAGGCCGATATGGCTAGGAACTATACTCTCATTCCGGCGTAATAATCAAGAAACTTTGCTGCCGTACCATGGGTGCAGCAGGCGCAATGATATTACGCAGCGCCTGAAAATAGGCTTATTGGAAGTTACCTAGCTGGGGACTATTTTCAGGCATTGCATACTCCAGATCAGATGGTGGATCAACACCTAGAGACCACTTCTACAGCCCTGAATGTCAGCGGAGCCCATGTCAACTAGATGCGCCCCAGAGACAGATCCCCTGTGAATACCTCATCATAATAATAACAATTTATGCATTTAGGAGACGCATTTATCCAAAGCAACTTACAGTGCATTCAGACTATACATTTTTTACCAGTATGTGTGTTCCTTGGGAATCAAACCCACAACCATTTGTGCTACTAACGCAATGCTCTACCACTGAGCCACAGGAACATATGGTCATCACCTCAACGACCATCGGCACAAGACCACGGTAACCAGACGAGTCCTTTGCACCTGTGGTGCAGTCTGGAATTAAACCACATCATGCTGGTTTCGTCAGGCCCAGCTCATTTTAATCATTATGGATGTTTGCTAGAATAGATTTAAGATATATATTTAGTATTTTTGATTCAGTTTTGTTGTGAATGTGCTCTAGGGTTAAGCACATAGATTGTCATAAGTTACTCAAACATTTTATGGTGCATGCTTAATAAAAAAAATCTCAGTGGGAAGCTGTAACTGTTCTCATGCTTTTTGCTTTTTGTAGAACATCTTTTTTTTCCCATAGCAGAGTTCAAACTATTGCGCCTAAGAGGAAGTGACCCTGATAAGCCAACATATGCTGTATTTCAGACAGAAAGTATGAGAGAAATTATTTGTTTCACAGCAGATGCACATGCTTGTCACTTTCATTTGAGTTTGAGCTTGAGTTAATATTAAACAATATTGTTGCCACTGTCTGAAAGTCCTGTTTGCATTTAAATACAGTAGTACAATGATTACATTTTGTCCATTTATGACAAAGCACGAGTAAAAGAGATGAATCTTCAGATGAATACCCACTTTTTTGGAAGTCTGTTGACATAAGAAAAGATGTGACAGCAAGATTTGGGTGTGCTTAATAGGGTCATGAATGTAAAATCCTGATAAAGACTTACAGCTGTTTCTCAGCATTTTGCAACAAGCACAAATAACTGCTTACTGTAGAGGATCTTGTCCTTTGCAGTTTTCAATAGGCGAGTTCCTTCAGCTCAGAGGAGTAAACACAAACTCTCTCTCACATACACACACACACACACACACACACACACACACGCACGCGCACACACACACGCGCACACACACACGCGCACACACTCGCGCTCACCTTCTCCTTGTAATACCTATGTTATACTTTTGTCATTATACAAATTTATGTCCTCATTTGTCACAAAAACGCGCACACACACACACACACACACCACTCACTCACTCACACACAAACACACACACACACACACACACACACACACACAGTGTTAACAGGCAGGAGATGTCCGTGCCCAAATCAAGGAATGGCTCGGAAATCCTTTAAAGCAGATTGAAAAGAACAAAGATGGAGTTTTCTTTCCCAGCTAGATTCACTTTCACTCTGTAATGTGCGGGAACAGCTGTGCGCTGTGCAAGAGTTTCCTAAAGCAGAGAATGTGTGACCGTACAGCACAATGTGTCTAATATCTGTGTGCAAGATTTCCCAGCACATTCACAGAGTTCTGGGTGTTTTCACTGTACTCACACTGCTGCTGAGAGTACGATGCATTATTAGTTTCTTCATGCATTACTGTAGCACTCACAGATTCAAATATGAACACTCTGCTTCCACAGACATACATGAAATGTCTGTCTTTACATCATAATAAAGCAATATTTGATCCAGCGGTTGCTGTTTATAATGATATTCCTCATTTATACGAATAATGCTCTTTTTAGTCATGAATGTGTCCTGCACATGAGTGGCCCTAAACACAGCCGACAGGCACAACTGTTCCAGAAGAAACAAAAGAGCTTCTGTCGCTATTAGCCGTCTTACTGCAGGAGCAGGAGTTTGTGGAGCTGTTATGAATATCTGAATGACGCCACACAATTACCCACAGACAGGTGTCTGGAGTACTAAAGAAGAGCTGGTTTCAACTAAAAAAAGTTTAGTTGAAACCAGTTTTTTGCTTTTTTGATTTGTTTTCCACATGTATTGTGTAGCTGTAGTGGCCCACACACAGTGAACATGTGACGCTCTGCTGTTGTTTGTCAGCAACTTCATGTTCATTCACAGAAAAATGCACATAACTGCTGCTCTCATTAGCCATTAGTGCTGGAGTAATGGGACCACACACATACACGTGTGTGAGTGTGTGTGTGTGTGTCTGTGTGTGTGTGTGTGTGTGTGTGTGTGTGCGTTTTTGTGACAAATGAGGACATAAATGTGTATAATGACAAAGGTATGACAGGTATTACAAGGAGAAGGTGACTTTTCAGGACATTACCCCATGTCCCCACTTTTCAAAAGGCTTATAAATCACACAGAATGGAGTGTATTGAAAATCTGAAATAGCAGAAAGTCTCCTGTGAGGGGTAGGTTTAGGGGTAGGGTTGGTGTAGGGCAATAGAATATACGGTCTGTACAGTATAAAAACCATTACGCCTATGGAGACTCCCCACTTTTCACAAAAACAAACCTGTGTGTGTGTGTGTGTGTGTGTGTGTGTGAGTGTGTGTGTGTGTGTGTGTGTGTG
>NW_015506210.1:181540-185715 GCF_001515645.1 Sinocyclocheilus grahami | reverse complement strand
GTGTGTGTCTGAGTGAGTGTGTGTGTGTGTCTGAGTGAGTGTGTGTGTGTGTCTGAGTGAGTGTGTGTGTGTGTCTGAGTGAGTGTGTGTGTGTGTGTCTGAGTGAGTGTGTGTGTGTCTGAGTGAGTGAGTGAGTGTGTGTGTGTCTGAGTGAGTGAGTGAGTGAGTGAGTGTGTGTGTGTGTCTCACCTCTCCCAGTGACTGCAGACATTAGGGTCGTCCAGGTTGAGTGATGATGTCAGAGCAATCAAACAGCATGTGACGGCCAATGGCAGAGGACGACAGGATGACATCATTACTGGAAACACCTTCACACAAACACAAAACACACACTCCTCAGTCATTGCAAACACATGAGAGTCTCATGACCAGCTGCAATCATCATATTCATGACCTGAATCACATACATGAGAAATAACAACATAGTATTCATCAAAATGCTACATTAAGTTCAAATTGAAATGACTTGAAAATGTTCAAATAAATAGTTCATAGTTGTTTTACGTTTTTCAGTGTGGGTAACTGGTTCAAGCACTAATGGCATCCCATCCCACATAAAAGAAAATAAAACGTGTGTGTGTGTGTGTGCGCGCGCGCATGTGAGTGTGCGTGTGTGTGTGTGTGTGTGTGTGTGTGTGTGTGTGTGATCTTCTCATCAACAGTCACATCACAGTTCACATGCTCAACAGCCGGTCAACAGGCCAGTTCAACAATAGTACTAGTCAATTACTAGTCTCCGGATGCATCCAGATGGTTATACTCTGAATTTCACAACAAATTGTCTGTGAGAGATCCGGGACAGATAGCGCTCTGTTAGCACCCTGCACTTATCCGGTCCCGTGCAGACTGATCAGACTCTCTAATGCATGCTGGCAGGAGCAGAAATGTACGGTGGCCGAGAAGTGCAAAGCAGATTACAATTCTGAAAACAAAATAACAAATTACAAACGCAAATGCAAGTCTAAAAAACAAAATAACAAGTCAGAAAACACAAGGACAAATCAGACGAACCGGCAGAGGTCGGTATAGTTTGAGACAGCGCCATTGGTTTGGGATTACTCACCGCTGATTGGACGAGACATCTGTCAATCACCGTATACAGAGAAGAACCAGCCGAAGAACAGCAGAGTCCTGCTAGAAAGTGCGGAGAAGGTATTAAAGTAGCTCAGTTTAAATGTATTGTATGAATTGCCCTTACTATGAAAATTATAAAAAATACGGAGTGTCTATTTACATTTAGTTAAAAGTGGCTGTAACACATCAGCTCCAGTGGCGCAGATGGATAAACGCGTGGCCTTGGCTTTTTGACGCGATCGACCCGGGTTCCATCCCGCCTTTTGCTGAACTTTTTTTTCTCCCTTTTCAAATCTCGTATCACATCGTAAAGGCATTTATTTTCAATAAAAATTAAGGAAATAATCAAACAGTTGAAAATAAACTATTGGGTAGGGTTAGGGTAGGTGTAGGGAGGGCTTTATTGTGTCAATAAGGTGGCATCCATTTAATAATTAGTATAAGAAATTATGATCCGCACTCACGAGAACAATCTTTACATTCATTACTAACGGGAAAAGACAAACGTTTCGGCTCAAAGCCTTCCTCAGTGTGTAAAGCAATTCAATCCCTCCACCCACTTTTCAAATCACAAACCAATTGTGTTGGATATTTGTAAATTGTCCAGGGTTTAAATGGAAATTATTTAATGATTTAATGATTGTGGTAATTGAACATTGGCTAATGAATGATGACGTCAATATAATTAGTGATTAGAAAAGTGGGTGGAGGGATTGAATTGCTTTACACACTGAGGAAGGCTTTGAGCCGAAACGTTTGTCTTTTCCCGTTAGTAATGAATGTAAAATAAAATAAAAAAGAAGATTGTTCTCGTGAGTGCGGATCATAATTTACTCAAACTCAACAGATTGACGCACCAAAATAAAAAGATCAAGTAATGCAAGAGCGCAGTGCAAACGACGTTGTTAAAATCCATTTAATAATTACAATTAAAATTATAATTTACACTCAATACGTTATTGCATACTGTTTTATAATGTACTACAATACTGAAGTGCAGATAATTGCCACTATTTGCAACAAGTAGTATACTTGATAGTAGAAATACTGCTATTTTAACATAGTGTAACTAGGTATTTGCACTTAGTGTAAGTAGCATATTGCTAAAAATACTGCTATTTTCACAGTGTAAATAGAATCCATTGCTAATACGAGATTTGAAAAGGGAGAAAAAAAAAAGTTTGGCAAAAGGCGGGATCGAACCCGGGTCGATTGCGTTAAAAAGCCAACGACACGCACTTATCCATCTGCGTCACTGGAGCTGATGAGTTACAGCCACTTTTAACTATATGTAAATTTTTTATTCCACAGTAAGGGCAATTCATACAAAACATTTAAACTGAGCTACTTTAATACCATCTCCGCACTTTCTACCAGGACTCTGCTGTTCTTCGGCTGGTTCTTCTCTGTATACGGTGATTGGCAGATGTCTCGTCCAATCAGCGGTGAGTAATCCCAAACCAATGGCGCTGTCTCAAACTATACCGACCTCTTCCGGTTTGTCTGATTTGTCGTTGTGCTTTCTGACTTGTTATAATGTTTTCTGAATTGTTGTTGTGCTTTCTGACTTGTTATTTTGTTTTTTAGACTTGCATTTGCGTTTGTAATTTGTTATTTTGTTTTCAGAATTGTGATCTGCTTTGCACTTCTTGGCCACCGTAGAAATGTGAGCCTGGAGCACAAAAGCAGTCTTAAGTTGCTGGGGTATATTTGTAGCAATATGGGTCAAAATTTGTATGGGTCAAAATTATTAATTTTTCTTTAATGCCAAAAATCATTAGGATATTAAGTAAAGATCATGTTCCATGAAGATATTTTGTACATTTCCTACAGTAAATATATCAAAACTTAATTTTTGATTAGTAATATGCATTGCTAAGAACTTCATTTGGACAACTTTAAAGATGATTTTCTCAATATTTTGATTTTTTTTGCACCCTCAGATTCCAGATTTTCAAATAGTTGTATCTCAGCCAAATATTGTCCTCCTATCCAAACAAACCATACATCAATTGAAAGCTTATTTATTCAGCTTTGAGATGGTGTATAAATCTCAATTTAAAAAAATGTACCCTTATGACTGGTTTTGTGGTCCAGGGTCACAAATGGAAATGGAGTGCGCATGGAGTGCGACGTGGATTTTATGTTTTGTATGTTTGAGATGAGGGGAGTGTTTGACTCTTATGTTTTTGGTGCCCAGTGTCACACTCGCTGGTGGGAGATCAAGCGCACAACACAGGAGATGAATAACATAGCCTTATAGTAATAGTAATCCACAGGAACACAGACAGGGAATCCAGGAGAAAGGCAAACCAACGATGTGTACACATAAACAATAACCGGCAACTGAGAGAACTAAACAAGGAGTATTTATACAAACGTAAGAGAGTAACTAATGACTTAATTAGCAGGACACAGGTGAACAGAATGAACTAATCAAGGGAACTAAGGAAAACTAGGAACAAAACTAAACAGGAGAACAGGATATGAAAAAAGTTTTCACTCAAAGTCTATGTAAACAGAACATAACCGCTAGGGATGCACCGATACTGATACTGGTATCGGTATCGGCCCGATACTGAGCTCCTGTACTCGTACTCGTTAAAATGCCCCGATACCAAACGCCGATACCACACAGCATGTGATAAGCGCCATATTCAAACTAAGAAACACCAACAACAGAACAACAGACAACAGAAAGGAGTTAAAGATGTCTACTACGAAGTATATGTATGCAATGAATATAATGTTAAACATTCAGTATTAACGCCTGTATAGCTGATGTGCGCGAGCTGATAAACAAAGCACGCTGAGTGGATTGAGCGCGCGGCGGCGCAGATGCGCGAGCTTGTCGAGTGAATATACCTTTCTCACAGACATCACTGGAAAGCTTGTAGTTCGGTCGGATATGTCAAAAACAAGTAAGTAAAACAATGCACAAGTTACTTAACTGTAGAGAGAGAGAGAGAGAGCGCACTTCTGTTGTGTGATCTTTGATGTTCGCTCACTTAGCACTCGCATCATTTGGATTAAAACATAATCATAAAAATAAGACCATTTATAGAGGCATTCACTATAAACATCATTTATTTTCAACCTTA
>NW_015506210.1:176778-181320 GCF_001515645.1 Sinocyclocheilus grahami | reverse complement strand
ACAGCATGCCCAGGAGACTACAGGCTGTCATTGAGGCTAAGGGCTGCCCGACTAAGTATTGATAGTTGTGTAAATACTGTCATACTAACAGCGGTCTGATTTATTTTGGTTGATTGTAATCTATTACATACCTTTCTATCAAAGTTATCTAACATTATCAAGCTGAATTTGTTCTGACACAGTGTAACTCTGAGTTCTTGTCATATTTTATTACCATTTTCTAAACTATAGCGGATAAACTGATAATGTGAGAAATGTTGAAGGTGTCAGAATACATTTAGGTTTGGCTGTATCTATTTGATAAATGAAGTTAACCAACTAACATTATACATACCCTTTTTGTTTCTGTACCCAATATTTAAAAAATTTACAAATGCAATAAAAATATCGGTACTCGGTATCGGAAAGTACCAAAAATAAAAGTATCGTATCAGGCGAGTACTGGAAAAAGTGGTATCAGTGCATCCCTAATAACCGCAATAATAATATTTTACTTGTCAAGGATGCATTCATTTGTTTAAAAGTGACAGTAAAGTCATTTATAATGTTATAAAAGATTTCTATTTCAAATAAATGCTGTTCACTGTCATTTCTGTTCATCAAAGAATTCAGAAAAAATAATAATAAATTGAATTATTCCAAACCTTTGTCTGGTAGTGTATGCCAGAGTGTGCTGAAGACAGATGACTGTCAGTGAGGAGCTGCACAGTAGAAGTTAGGGCTGGTCCGAATACCATTTTTTGAGCTTCGAAGCTTCGCTAGTAATCAACACCAAATATTCGACGCTTCGGAGAGAGGGTTCTGAACATATTCTTCTCTCTAACACCGTGATGCGTCACGTTCAATTCCAGCAGCGGTCTGAAACTGTTTATTTAATCACCAAACAGACATAAGTTTGCTTCAAGAATGAACAATGTGGCATAAATGAGTTTGAAATTCGGTGTTTAAAAAAAACAAAGCAAAGGGAAAGTGCGATCTGTATTACAGCTCTCTATGTGAAGCATAAAGACTGTATTAGAGCCACAGAAAGAGCACATTACATAATTCATAGCCTAGGGTGCAGTCATTACGTACATTAACAATGATCTGGGACAAATATAATGTAATTTAATGGAAAACTATGTGAATGGTGCTCTGTTCCGCGGCAGCATTTTCTGTCGGCTGCATTTAAATGCACGTTTGAAGTTTCCCGCTCTGTGCAGTGCGCAGTGTCACGTGTCAAAACAAACAACACGTGCTGTTAGTGATTTCCGCCTCTAGAGGCCACTCTCGTACTGTATAATGGCAGCGGACCCTTCTCAGCCGCTCCAGCACGGACGCAACCCGGAAAACTATCGGCATTGATTTTTGCCGATAACCGATAGTTCTGCCAATCAACTATCGGTACCGATTAATCGGTCGACCTCTAATGCATACGATTTATTCCCGAGGATTTAATTCTTATAGTCAGTGGTGAATCATCACGTTAATGAAAATGTTATAATCAAAGATTTTCTTAGATTATTTGATTAAACTGTGCACAAATGTATGGCGTTGTTGCTGTTTGCATTACAGTAATGAGAAATATGTGCATTTTCTAAAGCATACAGTATATTTAGCCAGTCCTGCTTGCGCCGCCTCAGGAGTTATGATGATCAAATCTGGCTGCAGCACACACATAAGGAGAATCTTCACAGATTGTCTAACCTCAAATCTTAGCACACACTACAAGATTATTATAGAGCAGTTTGGCAGCTGCATTGTGCTGGCAGAAAAACACTGGGAGCGAGTCAAATCCATGGAATGGGAGAAAACATTTATTGTTGTGCCTTTGGATGTCAGAATGGGAAAGGAAATCATTTTTATAGAGTACTGTCGTCAAAGACGCCATTTGAAGCTAAACGCAGACGTTTAAACAGACAGACTGTGGATGAAACCTGCTATGATTACCCTACTTTTAAAGCATACATTTGGTTTAAACAATAGGTCTACACATTGTATTAGCCCTACAGTTACAGCATGAAATACTATTTAAACCTATAACATTTTACGAGAAAAAAGTTTAAATACAAACTCAAAATTACCTTTTTATTATTCTTTTATTCCATAGACTGCTACTTTAAAACGGTAATTTTCTGCCAGCAGATAGGCTCTGCCCACAACAAACGAATGATGGGTGCTGTGTTTCTCACACTACGCAGCGAGGTTTCTTCTCATCTGTCGACCACACTGGCCGATACCGATAGCTAGGCTGGACCACACTGGCCGATACCGATAGCTAGGCTGGACCACACTGGCCGATACCGATTAATCCACCGATAGTTCTTACAATGGTAAATGAAAACTAAAACAGCGCTTTACTATTTTAAAAAAGCAGTAGCAGTACTGAACCATATTTTGTAAATGAATAAACATATTAATATGAATTATTATATTGATCATTAAAGTTATTTCATAGTTTACTAATGTTAAAAGAAACTTTAAAATGTAGAAATATAGCCTATTAGTAATAGTAAATGTTGAAATGAACACACTAGGAACAATACTTCTACAGCTTTCATTAATATTACTAAAGGACTCTTACTGTAAAGTATTACCATTTAATTTCAACAGTCATGCTTAAAGATGGCCATCTTTAAATATCTACACAAGGCCATAGCATTAAAATTACATATGTTATTGATATTGTACTCTCACACTTTATTTGCTTCTATTTTAGAACACTGCATGATTATCTAATCAAAATAAATTAAAAATGCAAGTCACACACTGGACAAAAGCGCAGCGCTGCGTTCTCGGAGAAGTCACACACCAGACGCGTCACGTTCAATTCCAGCAGCGGTCTGAAACTGTTTATTTAATCACCAAACAGACATAAGTTTGCTTCAAGAATGAACAATGTGGCATAAATGAGTTTGAAATTCGGTGTTTAAAAAAAACAAAGCAAAGGGAAAGTGCGATCTGTATTACAGCTCTCTATATGAAGCATAAAGACTGTATTAGAGCCACAGAAAGAGCACATTACATAATTCATAGCCTAGGGTGCAGTCATTACGTACATTAACAATGATCTGGGACAAATATAAAGTAATTTAATGGAAAACTATGTGAATGGTGCTCTGTTCCGCGGCAGCATTTTCTGTCGGCTGCATTTAAATGCACGTTTGAAGTTTCCCGCTCTGTGCAGTGCGCAGTGTCACGTGTCAAAACAAACAACACGTGCTGTTAGTGATTTCCGCCTCTAGAGGCCACTCTCGTACTGTATAATGGCAGCGGACCCTTCTCAGCCGCTCCAGCACGGACGCAACCCGGAAAACTATCGGCATTGATTTTTGCAGATAACCGATAGTTCTGCCAATCAACTATCTGTGCCGATTAATCGGTCGACCTCTAATGCATCACGTTAATGAAAATGTTATAATCAAAGATTTTCTTAGATTATTTGATTAAACTGTGCACAAATGTATGGCGTTGTTGCTGTTTGCATTACAGTAATGAGAAATATGTGCATTTTCTAAAGCATACAGTATATTTAGCCAGTCCTGCTTGCGCCGCCTCAGGAGTTATGATGATCAAATCTGGCTGCAGCACACACATAAGGCACAGATTGACAGATTGTCTAACCTCAAATCTTAGCACACACTACAAGATTATTATAGAGCAGTTTGGCAGCTGCATTGGAAAAACACTAAAACACTGGGAGCGAGTCAAATCCATGGAATGGGAGAAAACATTTATTGTTGTGCCTTTGGATGTCAGAATGGGAAAGGAAATCATTTTTATAGAGTACTGTCGTCAAAGACGCCATTTGAAGCTAAACGCAGACGTTTAAACAGACAGACTGTGGATGAAACCTGCTATGATTACCCTACTTTTAAAGCATACATTTGGTTTAAACAATAGGTCTACACATTGTATTAGCCCTACAGTTACAGCATGAAATACTATTTAAACCTATAACATTTTACAAGAAAAAAAAGTTTAAATATAAACTCAAAATTACCTTTTTATTATTCTTTTATTCCATAGACTGCTACTTTAAAACGGTAATTTTCTGCCAGCAGATAGGCTCTGCCCACAACAAACGAATGATGGGTGCTGTGTTTCTCACACTACGCAGCGAGGTTTCTTCTCATCTGTCGTCGTCTTGTCATTGCTGCACAGATAGTACACAACACAACGCTGGCCTACAACGGACGCGAACGGTGCGGCGCGACAAAATACTATAGAACTCATTATAATCAGTGATGCTGTCTACACTGGATGCGGCACATCGCGACACGACAAATTCCCGACAGAAAACTGCTGCTGCGTTCTATTTATGAAGTATTGATACAAATTTCAAATGATTTTCAATTGTTGCTTTTTCGCGTCCAGTGTAGACAAACTTTAGCTGTTGCAGCGCGGCAACTGTCACGTCCGGTGTAGACACGGTGTAATCAAGGCAGGAATCTCTGTGTGTCTGTCTGTCTGTTTACATTTTTATTATGTCGAGAACTGTTCATCCAGTCAACTTCACGTGTGGCGGGGGTGTTGCTGCGGACCCAAGGGAGAACAGGGTCA
>NW_015506210.1:134386-176492 GCF_001515645.1 Sinocyclocheilus grahami | reverse complement strand
GAATATTCGAAGCTTCGGAGGGAGGGGGCTGAACATATTCTTCTCTATAATAAAGACAGGAATCTCTGTTTGTCTGTTTGCATTTTTATTGTGTTGAGAACCGTTCATCCAATCGACTTCCCGTATGGCGGGTGTGTTGCTGCGGACCCAAGGGAGTACAGTGTCACATTTTGGTGCAATATGGACATGCGACACATTCAGAATTAATAAACTTAATAAACTACAGAGCAGCGCGAGCCGGAAGTGGCGCACCTCACGCGGGCAGGGCTTACATGCTCCGAGAAGGGACACTGCACTAGTGATACAAAACACACAGGTCTGTTAAGAGCAATACTTTTAATATAGACAAATTATTATTAGGCTGGGCTACTGTACGTTTTTTTATGACTGCCGTATTCGCAAGTATTTTCCAAGCAAATTAAGTGCATGTTTTTATCATGTGTAAAATGACTGATTAACATGGTGGATAAAAGCAGCTCGTTTTTTTTACACCAACAATATACTATAGGTGTACTACTTACAGAACTCAGGTGATTTTACAAACTTGATGTGCTGTTGTGGTAGGCCAGTATCAAATCGCATATTTGGCACACTGCCTTTGTCTTGTCCTCACTCAATTTAAAGTGCTTCCAGATGAACTGAATCATGATGTTCATGACATTCACTCATGGGCGATTCATATTCAAGCACGAATGAGAACCGTTTCGCGGGGGATGCCAGGTGTTCGAGAAAAAAAGAAAGAAAAGAATATTCGAATCTCAAAATTGAAAATCGAATGTCAACCCACCAAACGAATATTCAAATAATCGAATATTCTGGTCCAGCCCTAGTAGAAGTACACTTGTCAGAGACGCTGTGACTGCGAGTCAAACAGCAGAGAAAGTGTGGAAATCCTGCAGACCACACATGCTGTTCTTCACTGCAATAACAGCAGCTAATAGCTCTCTCCTTCTGTAGAGAGCCCCAACTGTCCTGTAAGTTTAGAGCCATTTTAACCCAGACTGATGGGTCAGATCCAGAGCTCAGTGTCCATCCCCAGAGTTTCACAGCAATAACAGACAGCTACACACATCCGTCTCTCAGAGACGACCAGCGTAGAAGAACAAAGATTCAAGCAGCTCGCCCACAGTGACCATACTGCTCATCAACAAGCAGTTGAACGGTCACAGAAGGTTGAAAAAGCCAACATATGCTGGTTAGGTACGTTTTGAAGCATGGCATCTGGTTTGAGCTAGCTCCTGCTCAGGACCAGCTCATAACCAGCTTAAACCAGCTGGGTTATCAGCGTATTCAGTGTTAATCTCTGTGTAGTGTGTCATGGCTGACCTGTGAAAGCAGGGCTCACGGATGAACGCTCGCAGAAGGTAAGCAGCACTGGAAAACATCACTTTCACTCAGCTAATGTAACACAGCTGCACTCACAAAGCTCTCAACAACTGCGGCGGTACACAAACACGAGAGCTGCTGCGGTCTGAGACGGCTGTATACTGCAGGCGCCTGAGCCTCTGAACCCCAACTCTGAGAGCGTGAACTCATCCCACCTCTCTGTCCCAGTTAACACAAAACAACTGAGTACTTCTGCACGATTTTTAAGCACTGCTTGTGTCAACAGAAGCGTTATTCCCAATTGTACAACACAGGTTTGAAGTCATATTTGCAGGGGCTCTTTTCCTTTTTTTATTGATGATGTATTTCATGAGGTGCACCCAGTTTGCATACTTAAGCCATTTGTAGTATAGTGTGAGTCGTGTGTTCACACTGAACATTCACGCTGAAAAAAGTGCACTTCAGTAACTGAAAAACACAACATGCTTTGGAAATTGGACACTTCAGGCGCGATCAGACTCTGATGTTGATTGACAAAATAATCATACAAAATTCATACAAGTGCATAGTGTATAGTGTGTTATAGTTTTTTTAACACATGGTCATTTTTTGGCTTGGGTCATCCACACCAGATTTTTAGCATCATCTGGCCCTTGAAAGATTAGATTCATTCTCTGCATGACACCCCTGAATGTCCCAAACATCTAAACCAATCAAACAGTTTATTCTGAAGTCTGTTTCTCAACAGCTGATGACAAGGAACGCTTGTGCAAAATTAAAAATGATGAACACTAGATCTAGTGCTATTTCGCTTCAGTTTAGTGCAAAATCTCTGTCTGCAGAAGAGAGCAAGAGACTCCGATGGTCATGATGAGCATCCCTGACCTCACTGTGGACTGCAAGCTCAGCCTATCACAGCTAAAGCAGACTCCTCCTTCACAGACCCAGTGTTCATCACATCCAGTCTATCTGAACGTATAATGAGCTCTACGTGAAATGAAATGCACTGTGAATGTACAGGAACTGGCAGCTCCAGACTCACCCTACTGTATATTAACTCTCATCATAGTCCATAATTAAACTGATATTAAACAAAACCTTTTCAAGAGCTTCATCTAATCTCATCTCATCTTTTTAATTAAACCATATTTTCTTACGTGTGTCTTTAGCTGTACTGAAAAGTAATTTCTAAAGTACTTTTTCAGAAAAACAACAACAAACAGCCACAGTGTAGTGGTGACATGAACAGTGATACGACATAATGATGTGTGCAATTACACAAAACTGGAAGACCTTCCAAATGTATGCGAGCGGTATAAAGGAGGCGTGTCGAAGAGATTCAGCGATCGGCCGCTGCTGTGACCCTCACGCTCTCACTGAACATTTACTATGGCTCAAATGTAGCTTCTGGAGTCTGAAATCTGACCACACAAATCCAACACAAAATAACCCATAATAAGCAGTGTAGCTGAGTACGTGCGGTCAGAGAGACTAACACTACTGGTGATAGACTGCAGCACAGCTGATGGGAACAGGTGTTCAGAGCCGCAGAAATCACACACTGCGTCTGCTTCACTCGTCTGAGCTGCGAGTCCAGCCCTGCGTCTCAATGTTCACACTATCCATCCTAAATAGTATGTGAGATTAGAGTAAGTGTGTCCCAAAACATAGTATGTTGAAAAGAGTATGCCAGAAGTCCCCGGATGGTCTACTATTTTAGGTAGATTTTATAAGTGTGGATCCGTGCACACTCTGATGACTAATATTGCCCACAATCCATTGCGCTTTGGTGAAGGATGCTGTCCAGAACTACAAACACGAATAAAACGCGTTAAAACTACAAACATGGTGGATGTGCGCGACCGGCGGTCAGGTAGAGAGGCTTAGAAAAAGGGGTTTGAGTTACTAATATTCAACATTTAACCTGGTAAAAAAATATGTATTTATTGTTATCCGTGTTATAACAACAAACAGCCACAGTGTAGTGGTGACATGAACAGTGATACGACATAATGATGTGTGCAATTACACAAAACTGGAAGACCTTCCAAATGTATGCGAGCGGTATAAAGGAGGCGTGTCGAAGAGATTCAGCGATCGGCCGCTGCTGTGACCCTCACGCTCTCACTGAACATTTACTATGGCTCAAATGTAGCTTCTGGAGTCTGAAATCTGACCACACAAATCCAACACAAAATAACCCATAATAAGCAGTGTAGCTGAGTACGTGCGGTCAGAGAGACTAACACTACTGGTGATAGACTGCAGCACAGCTGATGGGAACAGGTGTTCAGAGCCGCAGAAATCACACACTGCGTCTGCTTCACTCGTCTGAGCTGCGAGTCCAGCCCTGCGTCTCAATGTTCACACTATCCATCCTAAATAGTATGTGAGATTAGAGTAAGTGTGTCCCAAAACATAGTATGTTGAAAAGAGTATGCCAGAAGTCCCCGGATGGTCTACTATTTTAGGTAGATTTTATAAGTGTGGATCCGTGCACACTCTGATGACTAATATTGCCCACAATCCATTGCGCTTTGGTGAAGGATGCTGTCCAGAACTACAAACACGAATAAAACGCGTTAAAACTACAAACATGGTGGATGTGCGCGACCGGCGGTCAGGTAGAGAGGCTTAGAAAAAGGGGTTTGAGTTACTAATATTCAACATTTAACCTGGTAAAAAAATATGTATTTATTGTTATCCGTGTTATATTTCATCTGCAACAGCAATGTAAACTTTTATAAACATCCGTTTGTTCGTTAACTTTTAAATGCATCATTATGCAGAAAATATGAGACCCGCGACTGGCAGATCACGAGCTGCTTCTTTTCTCTCCAGTACGGTAGGAAGTTAAATGAAATGCAATGTGGAGGATGTTAACTGTGACAAGATGTCTGACAGGCAGTTTACAGTGACAGGGTAGTGATTCTATAATTGCAGGTACATTTGGTGTCCGAAATCATTATTTTTTTCTGCTTTTTTCAAATGGTTATATTTTTAATTATTTTAATATTGTGTTACTCATTGTTGTGAATTACAAGACGTTACAGTCCATAATTTAATATTTTTGCAAAAAGTGTCTTAAATAGCTGAAAATCATGATTTCTTGTTGTCCGAATTAGTCAGTGCATTTTTTCCATCATGTATCATCGTGTAATCAAAATATTTTATTGTACTTTTCTTTTTGTAATATTTCATTCATTTTATTTATAAAAGCCCTAAAGAGTAATTTACCTAATTCTACAACATTAAGAAAAACTTTTTATAAAAATGTGTGTCCGTAAATCTTGCGTCAACTCCGTTACGTTGATACTTTGCCTTTAAATGAGTGGAATTATCTCCCGCAACTGTGTAAGATACAGGAAATGATGTCACTTCCTCTCACTGTTAAGACCTGAAGACCTGAAAAGTCTGTGTGCTCTCTCTTAGAAAATATTTGAATCTAAAAGTTCTTACACCAAGAGTTATTTTATAAAGTTTCAGAACTGTTACCACAATATCAAAAGGAAAACTGATTTTTTTCATTGATCACACTTTGTGTTATTTAAAAGTCTTTTAATCATGATTTCATTAGTGCCATGGGCTCTTAGCATTTATGCTAGCAAGAGGAGTTTTTGGCAAAAAATAAAGAAAATAGTCAATTCTGTTACCGTCAAACTCTGTTACCAGGGTAGAGTAACAATGCTGACAACAGTGTAACAGAATTGACAGTCCACTGGATAATTCTGTTACTTTACAATGCTGTTACTTAAAGGGTCAACTCTGTTTATGAACTATTTTCACAAAAAAACTATAAAATTGTTGTTTAAAATCTAATAAACATTATTGATTTATTTTTGCACCCTTATAATATTTCAACAACATTTCTTTTTTTAACTGGATATTGTACATAATACATTTTCAGATGAAAAATATTTGCTCCAAGTGGACAGTTCTGTGAAGACATATGCATTTTTTTAATTTTTAAGGTATGCATAGGTGAAATATGAAGTGATGGAATGTAAGGTCTGATGAAACGAGAAGGATTTTTCCTGTTATGATTTATTGTTATTTCTACACATTGGCAAATTTGTCCGTAACAGAGTTGACAAACAATACCATAAAGACATCTGTTTTTTTCATTAAAAGTAAAAAAAAAAAGGAAGTAACTTGGGTTTGGAAAGCACTGAATTATTAAAATTAAATATGTTTTCAATAAGATACTGAAAAAAAAATCTGTTAGTGAAAAGTTTTTTTCTTCGCTTTCTGCAATGCCAAATGTATCTCCAATTATAGAATCATATATGCGACAGAGCGTCCGTTAAAGACGTGATAGTGTGTCCCAAAGCTTGCCTACTCTTCTACCACACACTCAAAAGTGTGTACTTTTTCTTCACCAAAACAGCACATACTTCAAGGGCGTAGTATAAGTAGGCACACTGAGCCGCAGCATCGGTCTTAAGTGAAACACTGGCATGAGCACAGGTGTCAGTGCTTGAGGAGAGTCACATGCTCTGTCTGTCAGAGTGAGCCGGGAAACCACTGTTGTGTCTACAGATACATGTCTACTGCCACTTCAAGAGCCCTCGAACACTCGAGGGAGAAATATAACACTGCACTCTTAATCTGAGAGAGGAAGAGGAAAAGACTGACATGCATTCCTCCACAGTATTCATACAGAGCATCGTTGCGGTTGTGAACTGTAACAGTGGAAAGGTTTCTCTGAAATATTAACGTACAGACAAGTCTATGCTCTGGGTGAAGACTGAGAGTATGAATGTCATTACTAGACATGATGAGCACCTCTCTTGAGAAGAGCATGACTGTTTTTATTCACTGTGTTACTTGCCGATTCTTTGTGAAACTAGTCATTTCTGTGTGGAACTGGTTTCAAAGTAAATCCTACACCCATTTTTTTTTCTTTTCTTTTAGTGTACTTGAAGTACGTCATACTTGATCCATCATTCAATGAACAATATGCATAATCCATGGCTAGGTGTGCATTACACAGTTTAATTCATGATGGCCCTAGGGAGGTGAGAATGGTGGTGCCCCATGTAGTGTGCATAGTGTGCACAGGAGTGTCTCTTTACGTGCGAGTAATAGGGGACGATCACGCTAGACTTTCTTTGAACACTGTGAAGCGTCTGAATGGGAAACTCCTATAAATGAGTTTAGCCACCAAAATAACTGCATCCATGCCCTTTCATCGCTCATGTTTCGTAAAGCAGACGGAGGTCGTCTTTGTAGGTCACTGACGTCAGCCTTTCTCTCGAACTGGCCAATAAACACACACACGTGTCCCTGTCAATCAACACCGCTCAACTCCAAACGCTATTGTCCCTTTCAGCAGCAAACACACGCACTTACAGTATATTCATTCTCTTTCTCACAAGACGAACACACCGGTCCTGAACAAACACAACAGCACATAAACCCATCTGGATCTGTTAGGACACATTTTAGAGAAGATGTCAAACGGTGTTTTCACTGTTTTAACTGCATCATGCTTATTTTAGGTTTCAGACATTCAAATTCATCGGCATACTAGTAAAAGCATTCAGTTTGTAAAAAACAATACACACATTTCAAACATAATTTGAGGATGAGTTTTATTCACGTTAATCCCACTATTCTTCTCCTTTTCATGTCTTTAGAGAAAAGTGGAGATATGTAATTATCGGTATCGGCCAAAATTTTCATATCGGTGCATCCCTAGTTGTAATGAGTCAGGAGTCACGGCTACACAAACACGGAGGCGCCCATCCCCGCCACACTGAAGAACCAACCAACACGACCACTAGAGAAGTATTTAAAACACAATATACATTTAGTTACACATATACTTCACAATCTAGTAAGAAATCGATACATCAGCGTCAAATGTCAAGAGACAAGCTTGATCGCCATGGAAACAGGCAGGTGATGCTGCATTCAGCCCAGTTCTTAATACAAACTAGCACAGTCTGTTTAAACTACCATGATTAAACAGACTTCCCAGATATAAATAGATGGAGTTTGTTATTGTCACCGTACCTAAAAAAGTGCAGGCCTATAGGCAATTTGAACACAAACTGAACAAGGCAGAGACTGAGTCTGACACTCCTGCTCCAGAGCTGGACTCAGAGTGACATGGTCAAGCCTTTCTGGACCTCATCAGATCATCAGCCGAGACGAAGACGAGATCCACGTTCAGCTGCCACAGGATGCTAAACTTTCTCCACTTCTTATTTTGATCTCAGAAACATTGGTCTATGACAAACCCTGTAATTATGAAGGGAATAATGCTGTTTTTATTGCAAGCAGATGGAGCATCAGACCGCTCGCCTTAACAAACAGACGTGTAATATGATAATCATTTGGTAACAGGCATCATACAAGAGACCGGGCCAGCTCCAGACACGGGCAGGGGTGAGCGGAGCCCAGAATTAGATAAAGATTGCTTTCATTTGTGAAATGCAGTGATTAAAACTATTCTGAAGCGGACTGTATTTTGAGAAGTTTAAGATATAGCTGGAGACTGCCCCAACAATCATAAGATAACACCAGAAAATTGCAGCATTTTTCTTTTATCAGCTGAAAGCAAGGCGCGCTGAATTCACGCGGAGCTTCAGTCTGTTGCAGAAAAGCAGAGGCTGACAGCGAGTGAAAACAGGCAGAAATATTTGCATGCTATTACGGGGAGTTTAATAGACTATATGAATATGTATCAAAGCCTACCACTGAAATTACCTGAGCAATTTTAATGTTCTAAAAAACCTGCTAATATAATAACGTGCATTCATTGCATGGACAGGGCAAGAGCATAATAATAAGCATCTAAAATGCATGTAGGCTATACAGTTCAGTTGAAAGCTTACCCCTTTTGGCTTGCTATTAATGCTGAATGTAAGAATGATAACTGAATGTAAAGAGCTTGTGCGATGAAAGTTGCGTTCGTTACTATAGCAACAGTCGGCTCGACTGTATAAGAAACTTAGCGTTCCCCGACATAAACAAATAACAATATCCAGTGATGCAAACTGTGTAGGTCCGCCATTTACATGATTCATATAAGTTATAATTGATTATGACAGCAATAGCATTTTTTTGCGTTTTCAACAATACAACTGAAATTGAATGGGTGCATATTTTAAAATAAAAATATTATTTGCAGTTCAGGTTGATTACAAAAATTCTTATTCTTGTTCTTTTACTGTTTTTTGTCTTCTTTTAATTTATTCCCCTAAATCCTAAATCCAATTAGTTCCTCCAATGTTCTAGACATGATTACAGCCTTGTTTAAATAAAAAAGTTAGCTGAAGAGAGTCACCAGCGTAGAAACAATGATCCAGAGAAAGAGAACAAAGAGGGCTTTTTTTACTATTTAATAAAGGAAAAAAAGTTTATTTTGCAGGGAAAGTGCATGATTTTTTAGGCTGCCCGTGAAAGCTTTTTCAGTGTAAATATAATATACTTAATATAGCAATATGTACAGTATAAACATCTTCTAGACTATGTGATATGACGACTAAAAAATGCCCACCCAGGATATCTGCCAGCCCACCCTTCTATAGCCGTCAAGAACCGGGCCTGCAGGAGACACACTGCTACATTTGCGTCAGACCAAGGCTGTGTCTCATTGCTAGTTTTACTTGATCTTAGTGCTGCATTCGATACTATAGATCATGACATACTCATAGATCGATTACAAAACTATACAGGTATCCAAGGGCAGGCTTTAAGATGGTTTAGATCCTACCTGTCCGATCGCTACCACATTGTTCATTTAAATGGGGAGTCATCTCAATTATCACCAGTAAAACATGGAGTGCCACAAGGATCTGTCCTAGGTCCTCTGCTATTTTCGATATACATGTTGCCACTTGGTAATATTATTAGGAAATACGGGATTAGTTGCCACTGTTATGCCGATGATACACTCACACACACTCTCTCACACTCACACACTCTCTCTCCCTCTCTCTCACTCACACACACACACACACTCTCTCTCTCTCTCTCACACACACTCACTCACACTCTCTCTCTCTCTCTCACACACACTCACTCACTCACTCTCACACTCACACTCTCACACACTCACTCTCACACACACTTTCTCTCTCACACTCACACACACTTACACTCACTCTCACACACACACACTCTCTCACACTCACACACTCTCTCTCCCTCTCTCTCACTCACACACACACACACACACTCTCTCACTCACACACTCACACACACTTACACTCACACACTCTCTCACTCACACACTCTCACACACACTTTCTCTCTTATGGCACACAAGACTTTCAGCAGCATCACAGATGAGTATGTAAATCTGAGATTAAAACACACCAAATGAACCAAACACACACCAAACACATCTTCTTATCCGGACACCTGAAAATGTATCAGCATGTTTTAAATATTCATATTTAATCAGACGCGTTTGACCTTATTAAATTCACTTTAGTCCGTGCACACAATAGTTCTAGCAGAACAGTTCATTCCTGAGGCAGTTTATATAATGCAAAGAGAGTCACAAAAAATACAACTTACCACTTCTAATCAAAAGTCTGCGCTCGGTCCAAACACATGGGGTCCGCTGCATGAGCGTTAGTTTCACAGAAGCGCGCAAGAGCCGAGTGATGAGCACCGACGCGCTCGCGCTCCTCCGGCCACACTCGAGACGCGACGCGACGCGACAGAAACGCCGTGACGTCAGAGGGAAGCAGCCAATAGGCGCAGCTGCTGTGTGTGGTCTCGATCAGTGTCTCCAGCGGCTGGAGTGTCAGTCACAGCAGTAGCCTCTGTGTGCCGAGCAACTCTGTCTACACCTGCTCTTTCCTATTGGGCATTTATTTTTGGAATGTCCCTGTTCATATTTATGTTGCTATGAGACATCACAATTTAACACAAGTGTTTAACTGGACGGACTAGTCCTAAATATGCCATCAGTTTGACTTCATTCAAATGAATATGACTTTTCCAAGTGAAATATATATATGATCGATTTCTTTGTGTTATATTCGTCAGAGCGAATGTTCTACTCAAACTTATTAAACGGGCTTATTTCAGCAGTGTTTGATGATGAAGTGGCGCCATCTGGAGATCATTATTCCAGCTGCAAAGACTGCTGAAGCACCAAAGCACTGCTCCTGTCCTGAGCAGACAAATACATCAATAATCATCTGGATCTACTTTATGTTTTTCCAAAACAATACTGCCTGGGTAGGCACACATATAAGCATTAACAACTGAGAGAAAGAGGGTCATTCTTAAAGGGGTCCTATTATGCTCTTTTACAAAGTCTTGATTTTGTTTTGGGGGTGTACTAGAACATGCTCTCATGCTTGGTGGTTTGAAAAACACATTATTTTTCACATAATTTACATTAATAAAATACCTTTCTCCCCAGGCTGGCACAAACGGCTCGATTAGTTCCGGCTTTGATGAATCTCCGCCTTCCGAAAAACAAAATGTGATGTGATTGGTCAGCTGTCCCGGTGCGTTGTGATTGGTCAGCTGTCCCGGTGCGTTGTGATTGGTCAGCTGTCCCGGTGCGTTGTGATTGGTCAGCTGTCCCGGTGCGTTGTGATTGGTCAGCTGTCCCGGTGCGTTGTGATTGGTCAGCTGTTTCGCAGGGCACTTACAGTCAAATATAACAAACGTATGAAGCAATAAGAGAAACATACAAAATGTGCAGAGCGGGGGTCCGCGAGGACTGGGATTGAGAACCGCTGTTCTAGACATGTCAAAAATGTGAGGCTACAGCACAGCAGCTGCTCTTGGTTTTCTCTGATGCACTAACTCTGCAGCAGCACTTCTTCTTCGTCGTCTCGTCTGATGCGCTCACTCAACCTAGCGTTCTAACCACAACCTCGCCCCTCCCCTCCCCCCAACCATTCACATTTCTGCAGGCGGGAATTATTTGTAATGATATTCCAATGAGCCTCTTTGTGACATCACAAAGCCCGGAAACCAAACGCTGTAGTCCAAACGAGCCGTTTGCTGTAGTTCTTGAAAAGGGATTTTAAAAAAACTAAATATCTCCCTTTGGAGTGGACTTTGAGATTTGTAACATTTGAGATTTGATCTTTTTAATGCCCAAACATACACACTACACACTGACTAAAATTTAAAAAAGTGAAAAAGCATAATAGGACACCTTTAAAATAAATGAAATGGCTGAATTTTTGCAACACAACAAACAGTGTTGACCTGTGGTTTAAACATACAGTATAACTCATGAAGAATCGATAAAGCTTTATCTTTGAAACAAAAACCTCTGTTCATCAGTCTGCACCGGCTACCAGCAGCAGCTCACATTCAATTCAAGGCATTAATGTTTGCCTACAAAACCAGCACTGGCTCTGCACCCCTTTACCTAAATTCATTACTTCAGAGTTATGTGCCTCTAGAAGCTTGTGTGCTGCAAGTGAACGGCGCTTTATTGTTCATCTCAAAGAGGCACAAAATCACTTTCACAGACTTCTACATTAACTGTTCCCTCCTGGTGGAGTAACCTGCCCAACTCAATCCCAGCAGCGTAGCCATCTTCAAGAAACCACTAAAACACATCTGTTCCACCTTTATTTCACCCTCTAACTCTAGCACTCTCTATTCTACTTCTATTCTTTAAAACATACTTGCCTCTTTTAGACTTAGCACTGACTCTATTCATTTATTAACTGCTTGTTTTCTTTAAAAAAAAAATCAAAAATCAAAACACTAGCAGCTTTAATCTTTTTGTATTGATTTGTTTTCTTTTTATTTATTATACAATTAACAAAAGCAAAAAAGGCCTCTAACACTAGCTTGCTCTATTCTTTTTCTATTCTATCTGTTTTCTTTTTATTTAATATATAATAAAAAAAACTTGCTACGTGTACTGTGTTAAGCTAACTGAGTCTTGTTATAGCACTTGTATATCATTGCTCTTTTGTTGATTTTGATTACTTCTATTGTCCTCATTTGTAAGTTGCAAATAAAAGCATCTGCTAAATGACTAAATGTAAATGTAAAACTATTTAATTTTTGCCCCATATTTTATTGCGTCGCTCCTTTTATATATTTATTTATTTATTACACGTAGCGTTCATCGTCGTGTATTTTATTGCCTCTGTTGAATTGCAATTTTCGAGGTAAATTATACTTTAAAAAGAAAAAACAAAAGAAAGCAGTCAGTAGGAACCTCCTCCGGGACGCGCCTACTTCTGGTGAGCCACTTCCGTCGCGTGATAATTACCACGGGTAAGAGTTCTGAAATAGTCGAGTTTGTCTTCTATCTATTTAAAATAATAACAAAAATACACTATTTTGTTAAAACTATGGTTCGAGAGATGCTGTCTAGATCATGTTAGTCAGCACACTAGGGTTCGAGAGACGCTGTCTAGATCACGTCTGTCAGCGCACTAGGGTTCGAGAGACGCTGTCTAGATCACGTCTGTCAGCGCACTAGGGTTCGAGAGACGCTGTCTAGGTCACGTCTGTCAGCGCACTAGGGTTCGAGAGACGCTGTCTAGATCATGTTAGTCAGCTCACTAGAGTTCGAGCGACGCTGTCTAGATCACGTCTGTCAGCGCACTAGGGTTCGAGCGACGCTGTCTAGATCACGTCTGTCAGCGCACTAGGGTTCGTGCGACGCTGTCTAGGTCACGTCAGTTGGCTCACTAGGGTTCGAGAGACGCTGTCTAGGTCACGTCAGTCAGCTCACTAGAGTTCGAGCGACACTGTCTAGATCACGTCTGTCAGCGCACTAGAGTTCGAGCGACGCTGTCTAGATCACGTCTGTCAGCGCACTAGGGTTCGAGAGACACTGTCTAGGTCATGTCAGTCAGCTCACTAGGGTTCGAGAGACGCTGTCTAGATCACGTCAGTCAGCGCACTAGGGTTCGAGAGACGCCGTCTAGCTCACGTCAGTCAGCGCACTAGGGTTCGAGAGACGCCGTCTAGCTCACGTCAGTCAGCGCACTAGGGTTCAAGAGATGCTGTCTAGCTCACGTCAGTCAGCGCACTAGGGTTCGAGAGATGCTGTCTAGGTCACGATAGTCAGCGCACTAGGGTTCGAGAGACGCTTTCTAGGTCACGTTAGTCAGCTCATTACGGTTCGAGTGATGCTGTCTGTGCTGCATACTGAAGCGCACTAGAGTTCGAGAGATTCTGTCTAGATCATGTTAGTCAGCACACTAGGGTTCGAGAGACGCTGTCTAGATCACGTCTGTCAGCGCACTAGGGTTCGAAAGACGCTGTCTAGCTCACGTCAGTCAGCGCACTAGGGTTCGAGAGATGCTGTCTAGGTCACGATAGTCAGCGCACTAGGGTTCGAGAGACGCTTTCTAGGTCACGTTAGTCAGCTCATTACGGTTCGAGTGATGCTGTCTGTGCTGCATACTGACTTTCACATCACTGAAGTCAAAAAAGCACTGGATACAGAAACATTCGAATCAAAGAAACAGTTTATTAACACACAATGGTCTCAATAATAGTAATAATAATATAATCTCTGTAATAGTGGGGCCTTTGAGACACATTAAAAACTGCTAGTTTGTGTCAGATGACAGCAGTACGTGTGAGGTGATGAAGAGTGCAGTAGTAATGTTCCTGATGATTCCTCTCAATGGAAGTGCATTGGCATGGTTCAAATTGTACTTATCTGACCGCCATCAATTCGTAGCAGTGAATGAAGAGGTATCATATCAATCACAAGTGCGGTATGGAGTACCTCAAGGCTCAGTACTAGGGCCGTTACTCTTCACGCTTTACATGTTACCCTTGGAAGATATCATCAGGAAACACAGTGTTAGCTTTCACTGTTATGCTGATGATACGCAGCTCTATATTTCTTTGTGGCCCGGCGAAACATACCAATTTGAAAAACTAACGGAATGCATAGTCGATATAAAAAACTGGATGACGAGTAATTTCATACTGCTAAATTCAGAAAAAACAGAGGTGTTAATTATAGGACCTAAAAACTCTGCACGTAATAACCTAGAACACTGTCTAACACTCGATGGCTGCTCTGTCAATTCTTCGTCATCAGTTAGGAACCTAGGTGTGCTATCTGATAGAAATCTTTCGTTAGAAAGCCACGTTTCTAGCATTTGTAAAACTGCGTTTTTCCATCTCAAAAATATATCTAAATTACGACCTATGCTCTTAATGTCAAATGCAGAAACGTTAATTCATGCGTTCATGACCTCAAGGTTAGATTATTGTAATGCTTTATTGGGTGGTTGTCCTGCACGCTTAATAAACAAACTCCAGATGGTCCAAAATGCGGCAGCTAGAGTTCTTACTACACTAGTGATGATTTGTTCGTGAACGAATCATTCTCGTTGACTCATATTTCTCGTTCACTGAAATTCCTCCCTCCAGAGCAGCACGGCGCTATTGGCAGCGCATGCGCAGTTCAGTGAACCGGGTAGCTCAGTGGACTGTCAAAGAATGACTAAACCTCAAGCCTTAGAGTTTGAGATGTGACGGAGCACGTGATTTGTTGAATGTAGTGAACGAATACGCCCTTCACTGAACGAGTTTCTTTGGAGTCTGAACGAGATCGAGAGATCTTCTCATTCATGAACGAGTTGAATGAACTGGTACATCTCGTTCGTGAACGAAATAAATGTGTACCTGGTCAGTCGGCCATTTAGCATGTGTCAGTCTCGATCAGCACTCAGCAGATGCAAAGTGCAGTTATAGGTATTGTGCACATATGCTTGTTTATATATTCATATTTAGCATACAGAACATAACTCCACGTTTAATCCCCGATTTATGAATGTGTAATTGTCTGACCAAACAATTAAAATGTTAATTATGCAAGAAAACCTTGCTTTGGTCATCTGATCAACTTATTTAGACTTTGCTTATTTAATGAGTAGATTATGCACACATTTAGTCCTCTGCACAATGTGACTTTGCTGCAGCCTGGAACTGAACTGCTGGTTTCGTCTGGTCAGAGGAGAGCTGCCCCCGACTAAGCCTGGTTTCTCTCAAGGTTTTTTCTCCATTCGGTCACTGATGGAGTTTTGGTTCCTCTGGCTTGCTTAGTTGGGGACACTTCATTTCCAGCGATTTGATTGCACAGATACTATTTAAACTGAACTGAGCTGGATGACATCACTGAATTCAATGATGAACTGCCTTTAACTGAAATTGAGTGTTTACTATTGTGATTTTGCATTAATGACTAATGTCCTAATTAATGCTGTACAGTTCCTTTGACACAATCTGTATGGTTAAAAGCGCTATATAAATAAAGGTGACTTGACGTGGTTTAACAGAGACACCGCTGCCCGTGCTCGCAAGCTTCACTAAAGGTAAAGCACACACACTCACCTGTGGACACAAGAGACGGAAGGCGCTCGTGCTCTCAAACTGAAACATACAAATAACTGCTGTTTTAATGACTTAAACACTCTTAATGTCACACTGTCTAAGCATCAGAGCTATTCCTGAAGTAGCATAGAGGAAAAGGCAGTAAAGAATCCTGCTGATAATGTCAGCTCTCATAGCAGCTGAAGTGCTGCTAACACATCCAGTAAATTCAATGAATCATAAAAGATCGGATTGAAAATCTTATATATGGCAATGTGTCCTACGGCACTGTCAGAATGAAAGTAAATTACTAGTAAAGAAATTCCTGTCGGCCCTGTGTATCCTTTGCAGATGCATGAGCAGAAGTTCAGAAATGTCTGTCTATTACACACAGCTCGCCATGTCAGCTCTCATAGCAGCTGAAGTGCTGCTAACACATCCAGTAAATTCAATGAATCATAAAAGATCGGATTGAAAATCTTATATATGGCAATGTGTCCTACGGCACTGTCAGAATGAAAGTAAATTACTAGTAAAGAAATTCCTGTCGGCCCTGTGTATCCTTTGCAGATGCATGAGCAGAAGTTCAGAAATGTCTGTCTATTACACAGCTCGCCTGTGTCACAAAGCAAGGCCAGACACAACAGATAAGTGCAAAACAGGATGGTTTATTGATATGAGCAGCAGAGGACTGGAACGGGTGAGGTAAAGGCAGGTGAGTGTCAACACAGGGAATGATTCCAGGGTTCTTATCTGAGTTCTGATGGAGAGTATCTTATGCCCGGTTCGTTGGAGATCGTGGAACAGATTCCAAGGAGTTGTTGGAGGATCGCAGGAGGATCAGAAGGTAAGTCTTTCTAGGTGAGTTCAGCTGAGAGAGCCCAGAACGTGCTGTGTGTGTATTTGTAGTGTGGCTTGATTGGTGACAGCAGGTGCGGGTGATCAGAACTCAGGTGACTGTGATCGGGTGATTATCCTGGATGGTGACTGAAGTGACTGATGAATCCCTGACAGCCTGACTGCGTACATCAGAGTGTTCTGGGTTCATCTTTACTCTGGATATAACAGCTGTTGTCTTGTTTAGCAAAGACTCGCCTAGTTAGTCAAACACTAAAAGAGTTTATTTTATATGAGTTGGCACTCGTTCCTTCTCTTTCTAGAACAGAATGACTCATAAATAATGCTAACAATGAGTTCAGTCATGCCCCTTTGCTACAGATTAGGAGAATTCAGTGTGCGTGAGAATGTGAATTAGGTATATTACTATTCGTATTCAGTGAAACAAAAGGAGAAGTTTTGAAGAATCTTCATGCAGATATTATTTAATGACGTTCAGCTCAAATAATCGATCAAATGATCAAGAATAGTCAAAGTCTATTAGTGTAGTGCAGTGTAGTGTGCTATTGCACATTTTGTAAATGCAGGTCTTATATATGTAGCCCTCTCTCTCTCTGCGTGCTAACAGGCCTCTAGCACCGCCGCTGCTACTCTGCGCTGTGTTGTGTGTTCGTGGGTGGTGTGTTGTGTGTTCGTGGGTGGGGTGGTGTGTTCGTGGGTGGTGTGTTGTGTGTTCGTGGGTGGGGTGGTGTGTTCGTGGGTGGTGTGTTGTGTGTTCGTGGGTGGGGTGGTGTGTTCGTGGGTGGTGTGTTGTGTGTTCGTGGGTGGGGTGGTGTGTTCGTGGGTGGTGTGTTGTGTGTTCGTGGGTGGGGTGGTGTGTTCGTGGGTGGTGTGTTGTGTGTTCGTGGGTGGGGTGGTGTGTTCGTGGGTGGTGTGTTGTGTGTTCGTGGGTGGGGTGGTGTGTTCGTGGGTGGTGTGTTGTGTGTTCGTGGGTGGGGTGGTGTGTTCGTGGGTGGTGTGTTGTGTGTTCGTGGGTGGGGTGGTGTGTTCGTGGGTGGTGTGTTGTGTGTTCGTGGGTGGGGTGGTGTGTTCGTGGGTGGTGTGTTGTGTGTTCGTGGGTGGGGTGGTGTGTTCGTGGGTGGTGTGTTGTGTGTTCGTGGGTGGGGTGGTGTGTTCGTGGGTGGTGTGTTGTGTGTTCGTGGGTGGGGTGGTGTGTTCGTGGGTGGTGTGTTGTGTGTTCGTGGGTGGGGTGGTGTGTTCGTGGGTGGTGTGTTGTGTGTTCGTGGGTGGGGTGGTGTGTTCGTGGGTGGTGTGTTGTGTGTTCGTGGGTGGGGTGGTGTGTTCGTGGGTGGTGTGTTGTGTGTTCGTGGGTGGGGTGGTGTGTTCGTGGGTGGTGTGTTGTGTGTTCGTGGGTGGGGTGGTGTGTTCGTGGGTGGTGTGTTGTGTGTTCGTGGGTGGGGTGGTGTGTTCGTGGGTGGTGTGTTGTGTGTTCGTGGGTGGGGTGGTGTGTTCGTGGGTGGTGTGTTGTGTGTTCGTGGGTGGGGTGGTGTGTTCGTGGGTGGTGTGTTGTGTGTTCGTGGGTGGGGTGGTGTGTTCGTGGGTGGTGTGTTGTGTGTTCGTGGGTGGGGTGGTGTGTTCGTGGGTGGTGTGTTGTGTGTTCGTGGGTGGTGTGTTGTGTGTTCAACGTTCCATCCTTTAACTGAAAACAGGCTAGATTAATCGATTCTTAGGATTTAAGAATTGATATAGTTCCGTAAAAATGAGAATCGATTAATATCGAGATATCAAATTTTTTACCCAGCCCTAGTTCACACTCCCCTCGTGTTCACCTGATCAGGTGTGTTTAATGTGTGTGTTTGAGCCGACTCTCTCAGAAGGCTAAACATGTGAGCTGCTGCATCATCAGTCTGCCAAAGACCTTCGTGTCACAGCTTTCATTCAGCTCATTTAGAAAAATGCATCAGGAGTGTCCTCCCAACACCCACAATCCTTTGCGCTCATTCCAGTTCATGGAAAAGAATTGGGAGAAGAGTTCATGCAATGCAGGACAAGAAATGACTTTGAAGTGCGGCAGATGTTTCCTTTTGATTTGTTGTAAATAATGCTAAACTATGCGTGGCGGAGACCACAGGCGGTTGTCATTACCTATATTTGTTTTTGTGTTGCATTAATATAGATTTTAATATGAAGCATTATTCAAATCATTTTCATGTTGTGACTGCAGCGTGTTCTCATGGTGTTCATTGCAGCCTCAGAAGGACTGAACTAGAAGACTCTCACTGTCACAGCTGCAGATATCTGGTGGGTTAAATCCATCTTCAGCGGACTGCAAGGAACAACCCTACTGTCTGAAGTGCACTGAAGTTAAGTTTCCACAGCAGTTACTTGAAGCAGGTGGCAACTGAATGCGATAAACATCCCTCACTAGGAATTGAAATGGTTTTTATCATGTGATATTATGGTGTTAATGACTGATGTGGAGCTATTAAATATGAGAGATAAAGGTCCACACGGCTGGTGAATGGCTGCTCTCCTATGGACTGTCCCAGCTCACCGCTGCTTCTTTTAAGGGGCAAATGAGAGGATTTCATATTTAATATTGTCTGTTTATACACTGGTTAGCCGAGCGAGTGCCTCCCCAGTTTTTCAGTTAAAGCAGCTTTTGCTCCAGAAAGCATTAGCTGAACAAAGATAATTGTAAAAAGCCAGATATCAGATGTCGCTGATGACACAAACCAGCTCATCCAACACGGTTCATTTCCCATTCCAGAGGAGCTGCAAGAGGGCTTTTCTAAACCTCACATCTCAACCATACAGGTGCACATTATTAAGACCAAGCAATGAAAGAAGAGGACAGCCTGAAAATAGTCAACACTTTATTTGATCATTTGAAATATAAAGGCTGCAGAAAAATAAAGCATGCATGTGACAATTCTTAAAATAAAAGATTAAACCTCAAATTAAAACAAATGCGTAAGGCTAGTGTTGGTTAGATAGTACAGACGAAAGCAATACAAAACATTTCAGCTCTGACAATCTGTAAAAAAAAAAATACAGTACTGAATCTGGAGGTTTCATAGCTTCCCCACTGCGTCCAGCGATCATATTAGATCTGACACGGAGCGCTAATATACAGTCAAAGAGAAAGAGGAGTTTCAGGCCCAAAACTGCATCTCTTCAGCAGGAATAATGACAGCGGTTCATACATCACATCTAATAAACACCCTACACCTCACACACAGAAAACCAAGTCACTTGTGCTACATTTCCCTGAAATCTGAGGACTGAGTGAAGTCTTGCAGTTGGAGCGGATCATGTGACAGGCTGTCGATCATGCGCTGCTGAAGAGACGCGTCAGGCCCGCCATCATGTAGTGAATTACTTTTGAACAGCTGCTTTAAATACAATCACAAACTTTAATATCATTCAAACTAGCATGCAAATGTATCGGTCCGTAATAAACTCACTAAAAACTGAGCCATTATAAAAACTGTCTATAAAAGAGACCTAAAATGCAATCTTATAAAATTAATATAAACATGATTTCAAAAAAAAAAAAAAAAAAAAAAGGGTTAGTCACAGAATCTGACGTGGACGAGTCTAGAAAAGAGTCCTCACAGTTACAACTTGCACATGAAAAGAAAAACATTTGGTTCTTTAAATTGAGGCTGATAGACATTTCACAAAATCTGAAAACAAACTGAAGTGAAAGACTTTAAAAAGCATAATTCAAAATAAAGAAAAGAAAGACTTCACTCTGAAAAGACCACACAGGAAGCTTTATGGTGGTTCAGCTGCCTGCTCTGATTGGCTGTAGAGTTGATCACATGATCGCACAGCCTCTCTTGGCGGTACGAGGATCCTCCTGTGCAAACACAGAGCAGGACACTGAGCCAGAAGCTCTCACACACACACACTCTCCCATACGCACGCACACATACACGCACAAAGCAGATGTATTCGTTGATATCAGACCTGCTGGTGAAAGAAACGCTCCTCAATGACTTCAGCTTCCGCTTCTTCCTCATCTTCCTCCTCCACTGCAGTCCTGAATACTGTGCTCCTCACAGCCACTTCCTGTAGGGACAGGGACACTTCAGAACAGTCCTGTAATGTGATGGCCGTCACATCTGACAGCAGATGCAGGTCTCACCTCTCCTCCTGGGCTCAGCAGAAGCACTTTAACGTTCTCGCCGCTCCCCCACGAGCTCTGGCTCTTCCAGATCAGGTCTGCAGGAGGGCTGGAGCTCACGCCTGCATTAGATGCCCAGATCTGACAGAAACCAACACGCATACAGATGACCCAACGCCAGAGGCATGTTCCCCCACTAATGTCCAGTCAGGTGACCCAGTGTTTTATTCATAATCAACTGCACAAATCTACAAGGGTGTGACGATACGTACCGTTACTTTCTGTCCAGCCTTCAGCACGTATTTAGCAGTGAATTTATACGTAGCAGAAACATCCCCGATAGTCCTAGTCAGCTGAAATCCTGCCATGGGTTGATCCTGAAGGGGGAGGAACAATTATTCAGAAAATGGAGTTTCATTCAACTAATTACTAGATTAGAAAGAGAAAAACGAACACCACAGCAGCTTTGTGAATCAACACGGCTCGACACATTAGCCGTGAAGCAGTTTACAAAGACAGCATCTGAACCGAAACCGTGACTGAGGTTTAAAGTGCACAGCGGTTTTTGCTGCTTGATGAATTCACTTTTATTAAATCAGTTAAAGCAGCCATTCCTGAACATCAGGACCGCAGTTTGACACGAGTGCTACAGAGCACCAACAGAGTTAGCACAATCTTATTTTACTTTCAGTTTACAGCAAATCATCAAGACAATTCCAGACATTTAATACTATAAACGGCCTGAAGTTAACGGGTCATGAGACCCCACAGTACTTCTCCTGAGATTTTAGCAGAGGTGTTTGTGTTGCACATCATAGAAGACAACGTTAGCATCCCATAATTTTAACTGTTGGAGAAAACTGGTTCATTTTAAGCTTTTTTGCACCATTTTCATCTTCCGGGTTTAAAATCCACATCGTGTTGACGTCACAATTTGTGACGTGGCAATGGACTATAGTACATCGATGACGCTCGGTGTCTTAAATTATTCATGAGACTGCGTGTTCTTATCCAACGAGAAGACGCTTTGCCTAATTATTGCATGGAGAGGCAACAGCAGTGCGGTTGTTTGATTTGCTCTCAAGTCAAGTCACCTTTATTTATATAGCACTTTTAACAATACAGATTGTGTCAAAGCAACTGTGCAGCATTAATTAGGAAAATAGTGCATCAATAATGCAAAGTGACAATAGTAAACAAATTTTTCAGTTAAAGGCAGTTCTCATTTGATTCATAGAGTTTGCACTCATTCACGTCACACTCATTATTGCGTAGTGACTTCATAGGTTTGTGTAACATTGCACTGATTCCTCGGCTCACCTGTTATCCAGCAAACACCAGGAGTGACCGTGTCAGCCTCAGCCGAATATTATTCAGCAGAATTATTCATTTGTTTTGAAGTCATGTGCCTTTTCGAAAAAGGTATTCGGCTTCGGGCACACCCCTAATTTATAGGAGGCATTGATTAGGAGCCCAAACTACACTCAATGACCAAGTGATGCTGATATAGTTACGGTCTGTGATATTTGCACAGATTCTGTGTAATAATCAATTCTTTGCAACTGTATAAAGTTCAAGTTGGAAAAGACGTTTAGTTCCCACTTCAAGTGAACCTTAGTTCCCAGGACATCTACAAGTTGGATTAAAATACCGATATAGACAAGAAAAGATGACAAACATGACAGTATGACTGGTGTTAAAAAAGAAAAGAAACCGTGTTCATTCTGTGGCACTTAAAAGATTTGTTATAATTTTTCTCTCTTATAGGAGCCAATGGCTCCTTAATAGGGATGCTCCGATCCGCCTTTTTCGCCTCCGATACCGATTCTGATACATAGGGTTCGGTATTGGCCGATACAGATACCAGTGAAGTTTTTTTCCCTCATTTAAATAAACGTATAATTTATATACTCTGTGTGTGTGGAACTGATAATCATTCTTTCACAATCTTCTAGATACAGACTACTTCATTATAAAGAAAAATCAAATACAAATATAGACCTATGTATATTTATAATCTATGACAAATTTATCAAACTAGGTTAGTGGATAATTCGGCAGCAAAAGTTATTCTAGAAAAATCAGTGCACAATTTTAGAAATCCAAACATTTAGTGAAAACTATTTTGTGGGGAACAAATAAAAGTGTTGCACTAAATATGGTAAAATGTTACACATTGCTATTTGTATTATAAAATCCATTCATTAAAAACATTCATGAATGTATTTATATACAAGTATATACACATTTATTTTAAATGTATAGCATTTTTTAATAAGGCAACAACATATGATACGATGGGACAAAACAAATACAGTGCAGCACGAACTGTTTTTATACAGTCAACCCTCTACGGAGATGGAGATATATTATATTATAAAAGTTATGCCATTTTACAAACATGTATAATGTTTGATATCAGCTTTTTAAATATCTGAAAGTACACTTAATATCACTCAGTCAAGCATTATAATATGATAATAATGTATTATTTAATAATAGAAGTTTAGTAATTAGAATTAAAACTTGGTAATCATGAACTTAGGACTGGTGCTTTTTTTGGTCATTCAGTGTTCCTGTAAAAAAAATAAACTAACAATAACACTGAAGATATTATTATTATTATACAAATTCTACTAATAAGAACAATATAAAAACGCACTAAGGATTAATGAGCTACTGGATTCATGAATATTAATCAGGTTGTGTGCGTTCGCTCGAACTGATTTGCTGAAATCAAAACAGGGACGATAATAGGTGAGCACCAGCCAATGAGATTGTCGTTTGCGCATTAGTTCCGCCCACTACAGGAAAACCCGGCAGTTCTTAAAAGCTGAAGAATTCCAAAGGAACTGTTATTTTTACAGGAAAATACAACAACGTATATAATTTACATGTAGTGCATCAGTTCTGCATGTTATGTAAGACTCTCTCTCGCTCTTTGCTCAGTGAGAGAAAGCGACGGCGAGTCGTGCACTTCACACTAGAAACACATTACGCCAAATACACAAACACAGGGGCGCTGCGCATCCATTCAGATGAACTGAAAAATATCAGATCGCTTGACGGAGAGTGAAACTCTGAAGCGCTCAGAGTGTTCTGTGAGTGAAAATATATCTGAGCTAATCATATACTCAGCCTCCAACTCACACACTGACGATTAAAATCTGAGAATTGATTAGCCATCGGCTAATATTAGACATCATTTAGTCGCCCAGAGTGAAGATTTATTCACATATGCGAGTGATTTACTCGCAGTGTAGAGGGTTGACAGTCTAGGAGCACGAAGCCGCTTACAATGTGTGCATATTAAGCACTTAGTGTTAAAAACTGCAAAGCACAAAGGGAAGAGAAATTGATGCGTAGTGTATTATATCTGTGCAACAGTTATTGAGCCTTTCTTTTAACAGTTTTAAATTTCAGTTACTGTGCAAGTTAAAATCAATTTATAGTCTTTTCTACGCCCGTGTTTTGTTCTCACAGACACCCGGTAGCGAGTAACAAAACATTAAGCAAGAAGATAGTCCTTTTTGCAAAATCATAGACATTTACAAATCAAGTATAATGGGAACACAGAATGATCTTGGAGAGAGCTTTACCAAGCTGACTGCTGTAACCGAACGCGACCAGGGTTTAACGGCTGAACGAATGACTGACAGCCACAGCGGAGAGAAGAGTTTGTGTGAACTTTAATGTAAGGACTTAAATATTCATATGTAGCTCACATTAAGCTATCGTATGGCTTCAGAAGTAACAGAATAATTCGCACAATCGAGGAGGGAAAAAATAAAATAAAAAAAAAACCCCGGATTTGGATTGGTTCTCTCTCTGACCGATACCCGATCCAAGAAAAATGGCACTATCGGAGCCGATACCCGATATGAATATCAGATCGGCGCATCCCTACTCCTTAAGTGACTTTTTTTGGACTAGGAGCCCTGGATCTAAAATGTACATGTAGTCTTGTTGTAGGAAGTTAATTCTCAGCCTCTAATATTGAAGCTGCGACATTACCTCGCTGTGGAGAACTATAATGCAGAGTTTCAGTAGCAAAAGGTGAAGCAGATTCTGTGCTCCCACATAAGCTTAGATCAGGGGTTTCCAAAGCCCCCCAGCACTGCTCATCTCTCTCAAAAACCTGATTCAGCTCATTAGTAGAGCACATGACCTGAGCAGACCCCTGGTTTATAACGGTGATTAACCTGACTATCACTACCTGAGCAACAATCACGATCACTCCTCTGAATACTGTGAGCGAGTGCGTGAGACACACACAGACAGACGCACCTGCTCAGAGCTGTTGTGCAAGCGGATGAATTTCCCATCCACGTCCAGCTCATCGATGCAGACGCTTCCAGTGGCAGACGCGGAGTGAGCAATGCTGATGCTGCTGCTGGCCTCGGACTCCTCCACATCCACACGCTTCCTCTTCCCTCGCGCGGTGCGAACACTGTGGCTGGAGGAGGCCCGGGACACCGTCACACGAGCCGAGGGGCTGGGAGACAGCTTCAGCCTGACAGAGACAGAGCAGCTGTTAAACCACCAGTCCCCAGCCACACAGCACACGACACACAGAGCCAGCCTCACCTCTCCTCCTCTCCCTCCAGCAGCTTCCGGTACGCGTTGATCTCCATGTCCAGCGCTAGCTTGACGTCCAGCAGTTGCTCGTACTCATCCAGCTGCTGCTGCATCTTGGCTCTGATCTCTGCGATCTCTCGCTCTTTCTCTGCCAGTAACCTGCGGCTCAGATCCTTCTCGCGGCTCAGAGCCGCCTCCAGTTCACGGATCTGATCCTGCCACGCACGCGCCTGAGAGAAGACAAACCAGAAAACCAAAGTAATCAAATCACTATAATTGTGCTCAATGACTTCCAGCTAAAGTCCACTCAAAAAATGAAAGTTTGACAACACTCCGTTCTGGTTTCCGTCATTCTTTAAAATATCTTCTTCGTGTTCAACAGAAGTCAGTCAGTCGTACAGGTTTGGAACGACATGAGGATACGTGAAAACTTGGGTGAGCTATTGTAATAAGCGGTGCTCCAATCAGGATTTGATGCCAATCACTGATCACAGACAGCAGTATCTGCCGATACCGATCTTTTAAAGCCTTTTTTTATCATTTATAACTATTTATAGTGATACTCCAATCAGGATTTTTAGAGATTTACTCACGGCCAGAATTTAATTTTTGAAAATGGGGGTAATTCCCCTCTTAGGTGTCTCTTGTGAGAGGAGAAGCAGCTTTCACACACACACACACACACACACACATACACGACTGTCTACTAATACGACTGTTTACCACAAACACAACATTTATCCATTAGTTTGATTTCAAATACAAACAGTCACTGAAAATGCTTTTTCAGCATTGCAATTATTATAATTTTTTTTTACACAGTACAGTAATACAATCTTTCACAGACATGTTTAAACAATATAAATAAGCAACACATTATTCAATGCTTTTTACTTTTGAATTTACTTCTATATTTAAGTTGCTCAAGCAAGTGTCAAAACACTTAAACTACTTTTCTTACGTTATCACAAACTTACCATTGACAAATAGTCAGCTCTACTGCCTTTCCTTTTGCATTGAAATCTTCATTACAAGCAGTCCTGCGGTTCATAAAGAACTTCGTTTTCCTTCCTCCACGAGTGCAATCTATTATTGCCTTGTTTATTTAAAAGTGCGCTTTGCCTTTAAACCTAGCCAAAAAGCCATATGTGTTGACAAACGCATTAGACTTTAATATGCATTTATGCTGTTACTACATTTTCGTGTCAACCCATGTTCATATTTACTGCAAACGATGCGCTGTTACTTTAGATCGAGAATCTGTAGAGATCGAGAATAGTAGAGCAGTTATGGAGTTCAGATATTGTTTCAACGAAGTTGCAAGCCTTATACATAAATGTAAAGTAAAAATCAAAGTTAAGAATGAGCAGGGAGAAGAAACTGAGAGGGAGTGCGGGGAGACTGTTAAAGTTAGTACAGATTCATATTGATTACAGAAAGCACGAAGATGTATGCAAACATGGTGCAGCAAAAGGTGAGCTAGTTACATACCATAATAAATGAATAAACAGGTAGGCTAAGGTTATATTCGGTTGTACGGAGCCCCGATCATGACATGCAGACAAAATCACGGCCACGAATTTAGAATAGGCTAGTTCTCTTTTATGCTAGGACTACATTATGGCCACGAATTAAGAATACATTTTTTCGTTTAGTCTAAATTATGGCCACGAATTAAGTATTCATTCTCTTGTTTAGGCTTAGCTGCCACGAATTCATTCGTTCGTTAATTCGTTCATTCCCTATAGTAGGCCTAAATCGTGGAACGAATTATTATATTTCGTAATTACTTATTAAAATCATTATTGATTAAACTTAATAAATAATAATAAATAAAAAAATTAAATAAAACCTGCTGACATCGTAGAAACAAATTGTTAATTCGAATTATATTCGGAGCAATAGGTAGACCTACAGAATATGTAGGCTAGATATAGGCAGCAGTCATTTATAATCTAATATAATGCACGTAAATTTGTTCTTTACAGAACGGAGCGGGATCTGAGCGGGAATTGGTTTACGGTGAGCGTGAGCGGAATATTAGCGGAGCGCTTGCTTAGAGCGACTGAGTGGAGCGCATGTCCATAGAGCGGAAAACGTAGTGAAGCGTCACACCGCTCCGCTTCGCTCACATGCTCCGATCGCTACGTGTTGGGAAAAGTAGCTTGTTACTGGAGCTGGGGTGTTTTAAAAACAGCTGAAGTACTGTCAGGATTCTGAAAATAAAAGAGTTTTACACTTACTCTTTTCTTCCATTGTCAAGCTCAAACAATCAAGAGCCCCCCGCAGGGCGCTCGCAGTCCCACCGGCCCGCATCACACAACACTGGAGCCTCTCTGTGAGCTGATTGGCCAGCTCTGATGATGTCACACTGGGCCTGGAGAGGCAGACAGCTTTTGAATTGCAGACGCACCTTCTCATCACACACACACACACACACGAGTCGCTACTAATCCGTGACTGTTTACCACAAACACAACATTTATCCATTAGTTTGATTTCAAATACAAACAGTCACTGAAAATGCTTTTTCAGCATTGCAATTACACGAGTCGCTACTAATCCGTGACTGTTTACCACAAACACAACATTTATCCATTAGTTTGATTTCAAATACAAACATCGTCACTGAAAATGCTTTTTCAGCATTGCAATTATTATAATTTTTTTTTAAACAGTACAGTAATACAATCTTTCACAGACATGTTTAAACAATAAATATAAGCAACACATTATTCAATGCTTTTTACTTTTGAATTTACTTCTATATTTAAGTTGCTCAAGCAAGTGTCAAAACACTTAAACTACTTTTCTTACGTTATCACAAACTTACCATTGACAAATAGTCAGCTCTACTGCCTTTCCTTTTGCATTGAAATCTTCATTACAAGCAGTCCTGCGGTTCATAAAGAACTTCGTTTTCCTTCCTCCACGAGTGCAATCTATTATTGCCTTGTTTATTTAAAAGTGCGCTTTGCCTTTAAACCTAGCCAAAAAGCCATATGTGTTGACAAACGCATTAGACTTTAATATGCATTTATGCTGTTACTACATTTTCGTGTCAACCCATGTTCATATTTACTGCAAACGATGCGCTGTTACTTTAATTCAGCACAGCAATAGACCCTGTGCTGAAACTATCTCTGCACTGCTGCAGACGCACCGCTCCTGAACATACTGCCAGACCGCAACCGTGTGCAGTGAACGCTTTAATCCACTAACATGAGTGCGGAAAAAATGTTTAACCCTCATAATGCATTCAAAATCTTTATTAAACTATCATAACGTAATATTTAACCAAAACCATACTGTAGCCAATCAGCAACCTCTCATTAAAATATAATCAGAGAACTACCAACTGGAATGAAAGGAATTTAATAGTAATATTAGTTTGGGTTCAAACAAACATTTTACTTGCATAAACTTTCATTTTCAGATGAAAAAAAAAAGTGTTATAGATTTTTTTTTTCTATGTCAATGGTTTGTCAAAGACCATACATAATCATGTTCATCAACAAAATTCAGTCCCAGAGACAGGGAAAGTATGTGTTTTCTGACACTAATATAACTTCATTCAGGGCCATTTCGACACCCTAGGTGAAATCCATATTGGCGTATTCAAATAAAAACGTAAAATAAGAAACATTCAAAATATTCATAAGAAGAGCAGATGAGCATCTATTAGTCTGACAGTGATGGTCAGATCGCTGCAGAGTAACAACAGTGTGCGATTAAGACCAGATGCTGCTTTCGACACATCTGCCATTTTATTCAAACCTAGAGTCTAGAGGAATAGTGAATTATCAATAAAATCATGTTCAGTTTTACAGCATACATGCGAAATCATACACTAGCAGGATATTACACTTCCTGAAGACCGTCAGGATTAAATTAAACCGTTTAGAGCAGCTCAGGAATGAACACTCTATAAGGAGCGAACAAAGCGTCGCAGCAACACTGAGGAGGAACTAGACTTTCGTCTCTGATAGTGTGAGGAATGAGCCTCGATGTCAAGCAGGAAGCCAGTCAGCGGTGTACTCTGCTGAAGGACAGTAACGCACCTCTTTCTGCAGGTTAGTGAGCTGAGCAGACAGACTCTCCACTCTCAGCGTGGACTCATGCAGCTCCTCGCGGGCCATACTCGCTGAAGAGCTGTTCATCTCCGACGACAGACGCACGTTCTCCAGCTGAAACACACAGACGTCTCAGAGAAATGCAAAGAGGAACTGAAGCAGCTCTCAGAGGAAGTCAAACACTGGAGGAAACTCCGAGACGTGTGAATGTGTCACAACGCTGCAGTGAATGGGTGTGCTCACTTTGGCCATGTAGGTCTGCTCCATCTCGTCCTTGTAGAGCTGGACCTGCTCGTCGTGCTGCTGTCTCATGTCAGCCAGAGCCGCAGCCAGTTTGAACTCGTAGTCCATCTGACGGCCCGAGTCCACCTCCACCAGACGCGTCTCGTGTCGGTGCCGTGTGTCCTTAATCTCCTGTCAACAAATCACATGCAGACATCAGCTCAGAGCACTGCGTTCAAACATTAAAAACTCATTACTCGCTCAGTCACCTGTATTTCTACAGCGCTTTACAGAGTCAAACAGGAAAATTGTTTGTCAATAATGTAAGACAAGAAGTCATTTTCCAGCTAAAGTCAGTTCATTGATGATTCCATGATGTTATCATCCAGTTCAGCTCTCTTCAATAGTGTCTGTGCAATCAGTCAAGTGTCCCCAACCAAGCAAGCCAAAGGAACCAAAACTCCATCTCTGACAGAAATGGAGAAGAAACCTCTGGAGACACCAGGCTCAGTCGGGGGCCAGTTCTCCTCTGGCCAGATGAAAGCAGCACGGAGTGGTTTAATTTCAGGCTGCAGCACAGGTCAGATTGTGCGGAGGACTTAATGCAATTACATGTCTAAGAATTTCTCATCTATTAAACGTCATCAATAGATGATTAGCAGCCAAAATTAAAGAGATGGAATTTAGTATTATCAGAAATAAAGTGATTAAGGGATGTTTACCCAAAATACAGAGAAGGTGAACATGACTGCAAGAATGACTAAAGATTCATGGCGGATTAAAAAAAAAAAATTTAAATAAGGCTCCCTCTCAATAATCTATTTTATATGTACACAATGACCATGCCTAGGCATTCGTCATACTAACTGGTCGAGTTCTTTTGAATTGTTTTGCTCTCTGGTGAGCGGAGTGAACTGCTGTAAATGAACTGTACTGTAAATGTACTGCGCTGTAAATGAGGAAGAGAAAGTGCCGTCACTCAGATCACATACTTGTGCAAATACACTACTGTTTCCATTTTACTTAAGCATTTATATAAATACAATTATAATGGTTGCATTATTCTAATTGTTGAACTGATCAAATAAACGCAGCCGTAGTGAGCATGAGACTTCAATAAAATAAAACGCTTTGAAATGTCTGTAAATGGCAAGAACGTACAACGGACTTCCGATATTAAATCCAGACTTGTTCATGTTTACGCAGTAAAACAGATTTCCTACTGATCCACGAGAATGTGTGGGAATCCTAATCTGGTGGTGCAGTGGATTCATGACAGCGGTTTATAATCTATTACCCAGGTCCCTCACTGACCCCGCCCAAAATAACTGGGCTAAAGGTCTTCCCGAATATTAATGTTGATTGACTGTTTTGATCATTTTATTATTTTATGATCATTATTAAATGATAAACCCATTATCCGCAGTGATCTTCTACACTGGACACATGCGTCGAGTAGCATACTGTAAACAGATTCCCCGTTTCTGACGTACTCCACATGTTTGTGCGACTTCCCACCAGAGCCGCTGAAGACTTCCAAGGCCAGCAACAGGACAAGTGGATTTGGAAAATTGGCTTCGAGTCCAGTGTAACATGGTGCAAGAGTATTCAAACTAGGGCTGCACAATTATGACAAATCATAGTTGCCGATTATTCCCATGAAACTGTAATTGCAATTATTAATTATGATTATCACAATTTACATTGACTGATGTTTATACCATTGTCTGAAGCAACGGCATTCCATATTTTTATATGAAAATAAAAAAAGCTGAAAACTCAAACTGAAAAACGTATTGCTTTTCTACAATATTAAGCCTCAAATGTCAACCATTCATTGGATTGTTTTCTTTTAATAATAAATCATAATAAAAAAATTAGTTAAAAAATATTCACAATGTTATACAAACTAAAACAATGGAAAAACCCTTAATAACCTGTAGAGAAAAAAAAAAAGAAAAAAAAAAGCGCACTCAACGTGGACTTCGAACGATTACGTAATCGTTGTCTCCGTAATCACGATTAGAAATTTAATGCAGCCCTAGTTCAAACCATATTCTTTTACAAGTAATTACACGTTTCAGCTCATCTCATCATGAATCTTTGGTGTAAACTCAAATGGTTTCCAGCGCCCCTGATGCTCTCTCAATGGGGGACAGTACCGCCCCGTTATGCCTTCAGGAGCAACCCGGTTCATTACAGATCATTCTTCATCAGTGTGTAACAGGCCTACAAATGAAGAGGGTAAGCAGCCGAGGCGTCCCGACCTCTCTTCATTAATAAACAAGTGTGCAGTCGTGGGTTTGTGAGAGTGCTGATTTCAAGTCTTCAGTCACACAGAACTGAATGAAGCTCTAATAGGCTGCATTTACACTGCAGTCCAGATGCCCAAATCTGATTGTTTTTTTTACTATATCTGATTATGACCCCCCTTACACTTTTTAAAAAGTGACCTGTATCCGATATCTGCATTTACACTACACACTTAACTTGTAAAATGCTTATCGTGGATCAACGCATTAGACCGTGATATTAAAAGACCAAACTGCACACACTTCATTAACACCATGTTCAGAAAAACAGAGTTTGAAGAAATTAATTTAACTTATTGAAAGAATTCAAAAACCTTTAATGTGATAGTTTACTCCTTACATCACTTACTCTGCTAGTCAACTAGAGAAGTTTCATTTGTAGTAGATATCTGTACCATGAGAGGTTTCAAAAACATTTGGCATCCAACTCGCATTAACAGGGGAATACCTGATCTGTCTGCTGTGACGGAAGCAAATAATGCACGTATCCGATTCATATCAGCAGACTTGTCAACCTTGGAACAATTCACATCAGTGTGACGGGACGAGACTACCTGAAGCTCCTTGATGGCTAAAGTCAAAATCATGCAAAACAAGACCTGCAATGTGCAAAACGCAAGATTTAATGCTAAATATTTTCTAAAGGTTAGCAGGTCTGCACAGTATGCAACAATACACTTAGCCCACGGATCAATACATACCTCGGCTTTTAACCACGGGCTTCACTTCAGTTCAGTTCTGATGGCTTGGCACAGAGTATTTTTTTTTGCGATTTGCTATATAAAATGCTACTTAGAAAAAAGAAAAAAACTCCAGTACACTTCTGTACATTGTAGAAAAACATGGATTATACAAAATCTTATTTTGAGAGAAGTATTATTTTGGATGGATAGGCCATTATTTAGCACTATAAGCACATGTACTGTAATGTCCGTTTCATTCATACTGGACGCCAGAGGGCACCCTCACGCAGACAATCCACATATGCATCACAGATTTAAAGGAACTCCTGACACGCCAGGAAATCCCTAATATGGACAAACACATCCAGCTATTGCTGTGACTGAATAAAAAGATGGATCGAAATGTATCGTTTTGAATGATAAAACAGAAACACTCGACTGCGACAATGTTTTGTTTATCTGTGTTCTTCAAGCCATCTCGGGTATTTTCATATGTACATTGATAATCAATTGCTAATTGACAGCCTTTTTTATTTTTATTTTTTTACAGTATAGAATATATGTTCTGCCTCATTCTAAGATAAGAAGCCACATCAGATCAGAAAATGAAGTTAGTTACTTTAAACACTCGACTGATGTTGTGGAGTAAAATCTTATTAAAATGTTCTTTTGTTGGACAAAAGCTTTATAAACGCTTCTCATTAAGTTTGAGAGGATGTTTGGAGTATGTATGTTTTTCAGAAGCACGTTATAAGCGACTCAAACTCACAGCACTCGCAGAGATGAGCAGCATTTACTACTGACGCTGTGCAGATATTCATTTCATTAAAAATCACAGCCTTTGAGATTTAATAATCGCATCTAGCCAAATCGGGATTTCGGTCCGCGGGTTACTCTATGTTCTACAAACATCATTACATTGTAGTTTTCAGTTCTGGAGTAACACTGAATAAAACTGACAAAAAGAACATTAGTATGTTTGCCTAGTTTGTTGGCTCGCTTAGATCGTATGTAGCATTGTTTGCAAAGGGTGTAATTTGTATAATAGAATAAAATGTTGTCGCATAATCATACAGCCATAATGTCCATTATAGCCTATACATCGAACATCGTCATAAGATTATAAGGCTGTAAAGTAACAGAGCCTCTTTATTTGAATAACCGTTCAGACGTGAAGTAGTTTAGATCTTGGTTACAGCCAGTGCCCGAAAACTACTCATTATTTTGAGAGCATTCGTCCGGTTAAGAGGCATTCTACCACTGAATTTTAGACATTTTAAGGTCGAAAAATGACATTGTGCTGCTTTAAAACCCAAACAAGAATTGGCAGAGAATCCCTGTAATAAAGGAGTCACTGAATCATTCAAACACACAAATCATTCATGAACAAAGCAAGGGAATGTCTTCATGAATGGATTGCTCAAACGCTGATTTATTCAGAATAAACACTAGTGTAGAACTTTCTCTGCAAACAGAGCAGAAAGACAACATTGAGCCCAAAATATAACTCCCTAACGAACTTACAGAACTAAATGTATAAAATCAATTATATTAGATTATATAAATTTGAAAGACAAGCTTCACACAAAGGCATTTTTGCCCCCATTTATTGAATCTTGCATTCTAATGTGCTGCACGACAGTTGAAAACATGAGCCTGTTTTTCTTTGGATTTTACAAAAGGAGTGACATACTGTTGCCCATCATTAAAACAACAATTAGGGCTGCCACTAATTAACATTTTTATTTAGATTAATCTAAACAATTAATTTCCCACCAAAATTTTTTCACTTAAGAATATTTTATTAAACCAAATTTCTATGAAATCCTTATTTTAAAGCAAAAGTAAAGTGCAACAGTGCAAGCAGCAAGTGTCCATCTCTTAGTCCAAATCACTGAAATCAGAGTTCAGTATCAGTGTAAGAATGACAACATATCCACGTGTTCTGGTCTACCCCCCCCGGACATCACACCGTGTAAAGTCAGAGTGAGAGTAAACCGCGATGATTTACCTTACAAATCTGAGGAGATGGTGCACGCTGCGTTCCCAGATGAAGGTTAGAATAAACCCAAACTCACAACATGCAGAGATGCAGTTTGAGCCGCTCCACACGTGTGAATGATAACGGTTCCTGTGGAACTACCGTGACGCATGTACTTAACCTACACGCATGTAAATAATTAAAGCGCATATACTGTATTAGAACTGTGTCGCACAGAATTATTTAATTAAATCGTAGCGTTTGTGAATTCACAATTATGCTCAATTAAAAATAATTATTTTTAAATGGGTTTAATATATCATGCAGCCTTGGAAAACAGACTAATAATGTGTTTTATGGATTCTCGTCTGTGAAATGCGCCACTTCCGGTATTTTGGCGGTTAGTCGACGCGAGCAAAATGAAGTCGAGGATTTTTAAAAATCAAATAGTCAAATAAAATCAACGAATCGCGACAGCCCTAACAATTATGATATTTTTCATAAATAATAAATATGGGCCCCCTCTAGAAAATCAACTAAGCTAAACTCTGCAGCTCTTGATCCACCTTTCATCACATCTGACCACTTTAGCACAACCTTAAGTGTCCCCTTCGGTTAAAGACTGTCAGCAACATGACTCTTTTTGGTCATCATACTGGCATAGTCAACAACTCTCAGTGGTCTAGGACGGTCTTCAGTCAGGACCTCCTCTGCTCAGAGACACATCAGAAATGCTTACATGCACTCATTTTCAGCAGTCAGAATAAATCCAATCAGATTTCACATTCTGAAGGATGTGTTCATATGAACTCTAAATGCTTTATTTACATGTGCATTACATGTAGTCCAATCAAAACTACAGCACTCGCACAGAGCCCAGTGTGTTCTCAGGGTGGATCCAGAGAGCAGATTGTGTAACATTCCCAGAGTACTTCACAGATAACCTGAACTTTCAGGGTATGCAAGCAGTCACAGAAGCTTATGCTCCAGAGCAGGTTATGTTTCAGAGTTAGTTTACGTCACAGGTGTCAGCGCACATGTGCCATATTGATGAGGCTATAATTTATAATAGTAATTTCTTATTTATAAAGCACTGTTATAAAATAAAGCTAAGATTATTTTACTGTGATTTCTCACACAAAGTGCATCTGCATTCAAAAAATAATAATAATAATTTTTTATATATAAATAAATAAAATAAATTTATTTATTTATTAGGGCTGCACAATAATTCGCATGCAATATTTAATGCGGATCTTCTCAGACAGCCGGTTCTGTAATCAGCTGTAAATGTCGAATATGAAGGTGGTTTTGCGCAGCTCGTCAGTGAACAACGGCTCTGTGTAGTTATTGCTGCTCAATGTGAAAGCCTGCGGGTGATGGAGACTTACCGCTGCTTACAGAACCGGCTTTCTGACAAGATGCGCATTAAATATTGCATGCGCGTTATTGTGCAGCCCTTATATATATATATATAAATAAATTTTTGCAACGGGATGTTTTCTGTATAATTGATCATATGCATTTTTATTACAGAACTACCTCTCATCTTAAACGTATAATGCCATATCTTGGTAGTTCTTTTTAGGTAAATTATTTTTAATATACATTCAGCTTAAAAACAACAACTTGTGCGCAATAATAAAAACTGATTAAAAGATATGCAGTAAGAATGTAACTCAATATTAAACAAACAAAAATAAATCCTTATGGCACATTTCTTAGTGTGGGTTTCTCGGCGCTCTGTTGAGAAAGTCTTGTTAACATGTACCTCCTGCACGTGAAGCTGCAGGTCTGTCAGCATGCTCTCCAGCGCCTTCCTCTCAGACACAGCGGTGTTCAGCGCCGCCTCGTTACAGTTCAGCAGGCCTTCAGCTTCCTTCAGTCGGGCCTGAGAGCTGGAGAGGTCAGCCTCCTTCTTGGCATACCTGTGACCGAGAGAGAGACAGAGCAGGATCAGACGCGGCAGCCTGCTGAGAGTCACCGAGCGCACGCTACTACACAAAACAATATCAGCTTTCTCATTACTTTCATTTTTCTGTTTGTTTCCCTGTTCATCAAAAACAACCTGAATGAGGAGACTGAAGCAGATACAGCAGCCGGATTTCACCGAATCTTAGCGTGTATGGCATCACGAGGCAGCTCAAACACATCCAGTCTCACGCTTTGAGAACGCAGCCTAACAACTTACACAAGCTTTAATGAAACAGTACGAACGTATTAAAACCACCACCGAATGACAACCCTAGCAAACCCTAGTTTCAAAGAGGATTTGTTTGGAAAGGACTCTGGGAACACAGGCTTCCATTTGGATAGTTTTTTCTCCTTTACATAGAATTATTATTTTTCTTCATATTATAGAAGCATGAAAACTATAAATGCTACATTAAAAATAAGTGGGTTTATGACTGAAATGAGCTTCTAAAAGCATGCTGGGGTTTTGGCTGGATGATTTGAGGCGTGTTCATGGTCAGGACAGGGTCAGCACCGACACCAGCATTAGAACTACACAGCAAGCGCTGAGCTCTTGCTCCGGATCTGTGGAATGAGAGGAATGTCTCCGACTGCTGAGAGCAGCTGAGGACGCCAGCAGTCGGTCCATACACTCGGATCAAGCTCGACCGACACTAGAGAGCAAACCAAACGTGTGTTACACGCATCTGCTCATCTGAAACAAAGAGCTGCTTCACACGGAGACTCCGCAGCCGCTGGGGAACTCACATCCTCCAGCTGCTGCGCGCCAGTCTGAACCCCTGAAAGCAACCCCAGTGAACCACTGCTCCTGTCAATCTAGCCACACATTCACATTCAGCAGACGCTTCTCGCCAAAGCAACTCACAAATGAGGACAATAGAAGCAATCAAAACTAACAAAAATAGCAATGATATAAGTGCAAATGACACAGTACACTTAGCAAGGTGTGTGAGATAGATATATTTATTATTTCACACAAAGAAAATTAAGTAGATAAAGTAGAATAGAGAGTGCTAGAGTTAGAGGGTGAAATAAAGGTGGAACAGATGTGTTTTAGTGGTTTCTTGAAGATGGCTACGCTGCTGGGATTGAGTTGGGCAGGTTACTCCACCAGGAGGGAGCAGTTAATGTAGAAGTCTGTGAAAGTGATTGTGCCTCTTTGAGATGAACAATAAAGCGCCGTTCACTTGCAGCACACAAGCTTCTAGAGGCACATAAGTCTGAAGTAATGAATTTAGGTAAAGGGGTGCAGAGCCAGTGCTGGTTTTGTAGGCAAACATTAATGCCTTGAATTGAATGCGAGCTGCTGCTGGTAGCCAGTGCAGACTGATGCACACACCACTGACGGACGAGCGGGGGCAATTAAACACGACGGCCAGCTTGAATTGAATGCGAGCTGCTGCTGGTAGCCGGTGCAGACTGATGCACACACCACTGACGGACGAGCGGGGGCAATTAAACACGACGGCCAGTGTAAACGTGAGCTGAACCACAGCAGAACCCATCCGGGTCAGACGGTCCCAGCTCTGCACTAGAGGGAGCTGTGAGAGCAGCACAAACAACCTTCATGTGCACAAGCTGAAGAACTCTCCCAAGACCCAAGAGGAATCGTGCATGCAGAAAAACACAACAAACGCATGCAGGCAAATCTGCATCAATTGTAAAACACAGTAAAGGACGCATTTAGACCTGCAGTAACATCTACCGACCCCACCACACTAATTACATTCACAGCGCAGGAGAAACTCCCGGTCTGGACACAGCCTGCCTGCTCGGTTCAGTACTGTAACACACACACACACACACACACACACACACACACACACACACACACACACACACACACAGAGAGAGACTCACGTGTGCTGCAGCTGCTCGTGCTCGCTCGCTAGCTTGCCCAGCTCGAGCTGCAGGCGTGCGCGCTCCCGCGCCGTGTCGTCCAGCGCCGTGCGCGCGTCCGCCAGCTCGGTCTCGTAGAGCGCTTTGAGGCCGCTGGTCTCGCGGCTGCGCACCTCCTCGCGCTCGCGGAGCTGCCGCTGCAGGACGCTGTTCTCGGACTCCAGCCCGCGGACCGTGTCGATGTAGGCGGCCAGCCGGTCGTTCAGCTGCTGCAGCTCCTGCTTCTCCTGCAGGCGGGAGATCCGCGCGGGGCTCAGAGGAGTGCTGCCGCCGCGGGACGACGGCTGCTGTCCGGCCGGAGTGCTCGCCATTCTGCCGCCCGACTGAGAGAGAAACCAGCGTCAGTTAGTCACGAGCGGCTGCCCTTCTCCAGCACGCGAGCACCTAATCATCAACATCTGAGCAACTCAAGCAACGCACAGGACACAAACCATTACCTTCTGACTGACCAAGTATAGGCGCCGAGCGAACACCGTGTGACTCTAACAGATCTGCTTTTAACGCTGCAGCAATATAACCGTAAACTGTGAGGTAAAGAACGCAGAGACGAGCGCGCGTCTTACTCGGAGTCCGGCCGCGTGAGAGAATGAACTGAGCTGAACTAATATGGCCGCTCAGCAGACCCACTCTGACACGTGACCGCGGGCAGCCAATCAGACGCCGCTGCGTCATCAGACGCTCAACGGTGCGGCTCGAGACCAAATTCAAACCGCAGAAACCGCGCCGAAAGCCGAGCGACCGTCTCACGCGGACAGCACGAGACAGCAGTTAAGTGTTGTCTGGTCTGCTGCGTTCTAAAGCTTCCAATCACTCATGCGTGCGGGATTTCTCACATTCGCGTCTGGAATACACACCTATATTTCAGTCTGAGCACGTGTCCCTGCAGCACAGAAGCAGTGTTGAGTCGCTGGGGGATATTTGTAGCAATAGCCAACAATACATTGTATGGGTCACAATTATACATTTCTCTTTTATGACAAAAATCATTAGGATATTAAGTAAAGATCATGTTCCATGAAGATATTGAGTAAATGTCCTACCGTAAATATCAAAACTTAATGTTTGATTAGTAATATGCATGGCTAAGAACTTCATTTGAACAACTTTAAAGATGATTTTCTCAATATTTAGATTGTTTTGCACCCTCAGATTCCAGATTTTCTAATATTGTCCTCTCCTAACAAACCACATCAATGGAGAGCTCATGTGTTCTGCTTCAGATGATGCACACATCTCAGTTTAGAGAGATGGACCCTTCTGACGGTGTTGTGCTCCAGGGCCACACATTAGGCAGCCGGGCCTGAGCCAGTCGTGGGACGCTGGGGAGACACCCTGCTTCAGCACTCATCTAATCATGATCATAGTTCTCATGACTTTCCCAGTCTACGACTCGGAGAGATTCAGATTTGTTTTTCAGGTACCAGTCCTAAATGTTAAGTGTTAGCATGCATCTGGCGTTTGAAAGAAGGTGAGAATCATCCTGAAATATGAATGTGGCACACTGGGAAGCGCACCAGCTGTGGACATTTCATCAGGCAGAGTGTCCGTACCTTCAGCTGAACGGCAACAGAGTGACAGTAAGACACGAAGCAAAAGAGCAAATCACAGCCATACAGCGAGAGAGAGAGCCCTGTGACAAATGGCATGCGCCGAAAGCTGAGCTTGAGTGTTATATCATGCATCAAGCATGTACGGCCTTATCACTGCACAGCGCAGCTTTAACAAACGCAGAGAGCATCTCCAATGACTAAAACACAAGCTGTGCTCTTCTGAAATAAGGGATGGATATTTCCTTGCTGCATATAATATTCCATGAACACAGTAATGTATCAAAACATCCAAACAGAAAGATTACAATTAATCAACACCATTCTAAACCAGGCACGAGTACAACCTTTGGCTGCTGCTTACAGTCTTTCAGTGAGCTACACCCATAAGAGCTATAATACAACGTTGTCTTTCATCTTGAATGTAGTCCTTCCGAGCTGTTTTAGGCTACAGCTAGAACGACAGGGTTGTCCGGCGGGCCCTCGGGGGCCTCCTCCAGGGACCCCAGAGCCTCTTCAGTGTCACTAGCAAACATTAGTCTGTGCAGAGCCACTAAACCTAAACGCAGCGAGGCCGTAAGCTCCGCCCAACAAGTGCTTAACCCCACCCACCACTGATCTCATTAAGCCTACAGCATAAGCTCCGCCCTGACAAGATGACTAGCCACACCCCTCAGTGTTGACGCACCTTCACCTGTCCGTCAGAGATGCTGGCTGTGTTCTTCAGTAGGTTCAGCTACACTCCCCCCGGTGTCCGTCTCCTGATGACATCCTGCACGAAAGACAGTTTTATTCTTTCTTTTGTATCACATTTTATTAATTTTGTGTAAAACAACACCGATACCAGCAAAACTGACGTGTCATTAAATAAACGTGTGGCTAAATAAGTTTTGACATGCAAGGCCTCATGCACAGTCAGCCATTCTTTCACAAAATCATGCGTTGTGTTTGTTACGCAACAGTAAATCAAGCCGGCGCAGCCTAAACATTCGATCAGGATTAGTGTAAACACGAGCTCCTAGGGGCGCAGAGATCTGCACCTGATTTCAAATGGGCTGATTGATAATTGATTTTTCCCCCAATGAATTAAGAGACGAAAAGAATGGCAATGAATTACAGGTAATATCACAAATGATATTCGGTTTCTCACACAGTGTGAGCATTTTACTTCGTAAGACCTCACAAGATTTTGTCAGGAGCCCCAGGAATGAATTTTGTGTCTATTTGTTCTGGAGAGATGCATTCAAAATGTCGGACTTTCTTCCAGTATTTGAGCTTGCTCTGCTGCTATCGATCTCTGCGAGTGCGTCTGTGCACTTTGAATAAAATAAATCTTGCTGTTTTGCTTTTGTGTTAAAGCAGTGTTGCTGTTGTAAAGTTATTCAGCTTTTTGTATCACATTTTATTAATTTTGTGTAAAACAACACCGATACCAGCAAAACTGACGTGTCATTAAATAAACGTGTGGCTAAATAAGTTTTGACATGCAAGGCCTCATGCACAGTCAGCCATTCTTTCACAAAATCATGCGTTGTGTTTGTTACGCAACAGTAAATCAAGCCGGCGCAGCCTAAACATTCGATCAGGATTAGTGTAAACACGAGCTCCTAGGGGCGCAGAGATCTGCACCTGATTTCAAATGGGCTGATTGATAATTGATTTTTCCCCCAATGAATTAAGAGACGAAAAGAATGGCAATGAATTACAGGTAATATCACAAATGATATTCGGTTTCTCACACAGTGTGAGCATTTTACTTCGTAAGACCTCACAAGATTTTGTCAGGAGCCCCAGGAATGAATTTTGTGTTTTTGTGTCTATTTGTTCTGGAGAGATGCATTCAAAATGTCGGACTTTCTTCCAGTATTTGAGCTTGCTCTGCTGCTATCGATCTCTGCGAGTGCGTCTGTGCACTTTGAATAAAATAAATCTTGCTGTTTTGCTTTTGTGTTAAAGCAGTGTTGCTGTTGTAAAGTTATTCAGCTACGGCTGTGTTGCTGGGTCTTAAAGCAGGTTTGATTGTTTTTTTCTTATCAGTCTGTATTTTCAGCAATTTCTCCATCCACTCGGTTGAAATGTGGATGAATGGCTACACGTAGATGTGCACACACTGCCGGAGCTGTGTGAGATCACTTATGGCGCTTTTCCACTGCACGGTACAGCTCGGTACAGTTCACTTTTGGGGGGTTTTCCACTGGGTACAGTACCTGGTACTTTTTTTAGTACCACCTCGGTTGGGGTTCCAAG
>NW_015506210.1:103248-134292 GCF_001515645.1 Sinocyclocheilus grahami | reverse complement strand
GCTGCACACATCTGAATATTTGGGTTGAAGTGTTCTGGAACAGTGTTGTAAATACAACTTAACCACTGATTTCTAGTCCTGTCCTCTTTTGGAAGACCAAACAAAGTAGTTTCGCTTTCGCCAGACGCCACAAGAAAACAACAAACTGTGCTAATATACACCCACGATGTCATGTAATACTGAAAAATTATAATCCAAACCTTTATCTCCATACTGAAATCCCAGATAGTCTGACAGTGATTCAGCTCAAACACTGTGAGCACGGAGACTGTAGTGTGCACAGCACATGTTTAAATGCTTAGCTTAAATATCTAATATTAATTAAATAGTGCTCATAAATGGCTGTTGAGACAGTATTCTCAAGTGAGATGGGTAGAGGCTTGGACCCGGAAACAGCAGTCCTTGCATCAAGACTTAACAAGAGGATTCTCCCCAAGCGTCATCAGAGCCAGAACACCATTCAGAGCAGAAGCCAATTTTCAGTTTTTGATTAAAGATTACAACGGCAGACAGTTTTTTCAGTGTATTGCACGGTTCAATTGTTCACCACAAGACTAGTAATGTGCACTAACACATAAGTAGGGTTATTTTTGATTTCATGACGTATCATTTTCAATACCATTGGCAAAACTAACACATACTGTATACTGCCATATAGATATTTTAATATTACATTTTTTTTTGTCCATCCATTTTTTCAAGGCAATCATTATTTCAAGCTTTGAAAGTCTTCTAAAAAGACACATTTGCTTTATATGATGAACAGATTATAATATAGGCTTTTATTTACATATAAATATTGATCAATTACCATTACAAAAATCTCCATCTTAAACATTTGCTCATTCTGTGTATTTGTGTCTTTAAAATAGGGTAACTTTGTTGCAAAAGCTTCCAGCACAAGGAAGCTTGATTTCAAACTGAACTGAATTTACAAAAAAAAGACAAGTACACAGTCAGTAATAAAATTATAAAACATATGACCTCAGTCCAGTTGTATTCGAAAATATAACACTGAATTTTTATAGGCAGTGATTTAAGAACAATATACAGTATGTTAGGCCTATATATTTAGATAAATGTACCATCAGATGGCTTTGACCCTAATGTCTGTAACAATAGTGATGCAAACTAGGATAGTTAGATGTACAAATCAGACAAATATCCCATTCAGAAGCATTTCTAGCATAAACTTGCATTGTAAAGAAATTAAAGTTCCATCTTTGATTGTTGAAAGACTTTCTGGTGCATTTCACTTACAGCCATTACAATTTCCAGTAGGGTTTTCATCGGTCAGGCGTGGATCTATTCTATAACTTTTGACACAGTTTAATCCAGGAGCAAAGAGAAATCATTTCTACTTTAAAAGCACGGAGAGATCGCGATTGCACACAGTCTGCGCACAAGCCATGTCGCAGTGAGAGGACAGGCAGCTCATGTGTAAAAGTTAGGCCTATTTGAGAGCTCGCGTTCAGTTTTCTGCGATTACATGGCTGTGTTCTCATGTCACAATAAAGCGCTCAGGAGGCGATGTGTGTCAAACCCGCTGTCGGAGAGGAAAGAGAGATGCAGCTTGGAAAAGTGGCGGGCCCAGTGCTGCCAACTGCTTTCAGTTGAAAGTAGCCCAAACTAGTAGCTAAATGTCACTAGATGACATCACAATGGCAAATTCACTGATCTATATGAAGATGAACGTAGATCAGCGGGCAAGATGAGAACTTAGATGAGGTTTGTCCAAGAAGTTGCTATATTTGTCCCTAAACGTTTGAAAAAAGTCTCAAAAGGGGCAGGGAAGTCGCTAAATCTAGCTACAAAGTAGATAAATTGGCAACACTGGCGGCGGCTTTTCCCGCTTCAGATATCAGGGCTTCTATTGGTCTGTTTACGGTCGGATATCGGCTTCTGAAGGCCGTCAAAGGTTTGAATATCAATTCAAATTGTGGGCGTACTCAGTAACGAACTATGATTTAAAAGTAGATTATTTTGCTTAATTTGTACTTAAGTACAAGTAAAAGTACAGCTTTAAAAATATACTCAAAAAAGTACAAGTACCCGAAAAACTACTTAATTACAGTAACGCCAGTAGTTGTAAATCCTTCCCTCCACCACATGCTGCTTTAGTGGCGGTGTTCAATAAACATTTTTTTGTCAACACACTTGTTTCATTTCTATAGGTTTGTAACATACAAGTTGCTTCAGAGGCATAAGGTATTGCACGTATTACACACAAAAATGAAAAGGAAATTTACATTTGGTACTTAAGTCCTTTTAAAAGCAAGAACTTCTGTACTTTGACTTAAGTAACAATCTGTCCTTACAACGTTCCCTCTATGGAGTAATATAAGTAATGGAGCTGAGCACTGTGTCCAGCTCTGCTGTTAACACCCTTCATGATATTTCCACACAAATGGCAGACTGGCTGAAATAAAGCTAAATGGTCAACTGACGATTGTGTGTCTTGAGCAAAAACTGGCCTGTTATTGTGGATTGTTGCTCTTGATGTAATAATAATTATTAATGTTGATTAATAAAATACATTAGAAAATGTTTCTGAGTCCGGGGAAAAGGCACATCATGTTCTTGTAAGCTACACAGACAAAACAAGGTGAGAACAGTTTCTCAACAGAAACGAGTGTGATTAGTTTCAGGTGATATAATACAAAGAATAGTGTTATAAATGTAGATACATTTTTTAAAAATACAAATATGAAAAGCTTTCGAGGATTTACGAAGCTGATGACCGTTAAACGCCTCATCACAGTCTTGTGAAGAGGCTCCATATCGGGCTGCAAACTAGACAGCACATTACCGCCACCTCCCGGGACCTGAATCAGAGAAATGAATGCATCATATCCTCTCATCATCAAATCCTCTTAAAGGTGACCGATCATGAAAATCTGACTTCTCCAGGTTGTAAGTGCTATAATCATGTCTCCGGTGCATCTACCAACCAAGGAAACATGATAAAGATGAACCCAGTAACTTTGTTTTGGGAAGCCTTTTTCTGCAAGCGAACCAGCACGTCTGATTTCACTCCCTCTGTGACGAGGCAAAGGGATCTCATTATAATATCACCGCCCCTTAATCTGTAAATTTCCACCCACGGCGCCGTTATTGTGTTTTCACAAGCGACAACGGTGTAGCAGCTCTAATGCCATGATGAAAGTTTGAGCGAAGCATGCTAACTGTTCAGTGTTTGGCTGCAGAGACGAGCACTGAACACTGTTTAGAGTCCCAGCCTCAGAGACGACAGAGCAGTGCATTTATTGATGTATTTACTGTATATTGCTGCTGCCACACAGATCTAAAATAAACAAGTGATTTATTTCCCAGCTGTTTACCTTCACAGACATAACCCACTGTTTTTATAACTCGTGGGTTTTTAAGGTAAACGTGTGTGTGAATGAGAACTTAGTTTAGTGCTCGCATGCTGTGACAGCCGCTTTCTGTGCGTGTGTTTCCGATGTGTGCGCTCAGAAACCGTATATCAGAAGTTTAAACTCATATGGTTTAAAACACATGATTTCAGCTGATAAACATGATCATCAGAACCAAAACAGATGTTCTTAGCAGGTCCGAGCTGTAATAGCGCAGCTCTATTCTGGAAAAGGGGGCGGGGAGCAGCAGCTCATTTGCATTTAAAGAGACAGACCCGAAAAACAGCATGTTTCTGCTTCCACTCAAAATAGGCATTTTCAAAATGATATAATAAATTATCTGTGGCGTATTTGGAGCTGAAACTTCACAGACACATTCTGGGGACACCTGAGACTTATATTACATATTGTGAAAAGGGGCATAATATGTGTCCTTTCTAACAACTGCAGATACATCTTCTGGTGTGTTCACTCGCATCCCATTCCAGTATATCCTTTATTCCTGTCCCTGTTAATCCCACTTTTCCTAATTCTCCCATCACGTTTTCCTCTGCTCTGCATATTGCTTGTGAACAATAAGCACGTTTCTAAACAATATTCAAACCAAAAAAAAAAACTTGGTTGGGTGCTTTTCTATAATGTATAGTGAACTATTCTTAATGTGGTTATAACTATTTCTTCTTTTCTATTCCCTCCTCTGTTCTTACAGCACTAACTTTAAATGCCTCCATTTAATCTCTCTATCCCACTGCCATTGCCATTCGGCTTTCCCTAATATTTACTTCTATTTGTTTTCTTCATTGTCTTTGGTGTTTTACAGTAGTTGGCATCCAAAATGTTGCATTGCTGCCATCTGCTGTCTAATTTTAACATCACTTGTTAATCAATTTCGTCCCTGCAGCCCCAGCACTCCTTAGGAAATTAATCAAATGTTTCCTTCCTTGCTCATCGTTCCCACATTCTACCATATTTATTTTACTTTATACTTTATTATACCTATTTCCCGTAGCTGATTCTTCAGCTCTTGCCTTTCTTGTGTAAATGTCCTGTGTGAGACGTACTACAGCAGTGTTGGGAGAAGGAGAGCAGAAAGAATGTAAGTTCAATCATCTAAATCAGAGGGTCTAGTGCAGGGGTGCCCAAACTCGGTCCTGGAGGGCCAATTCAAACACACAGATGACGTTCCTGCAGCGAACACTGAGATCAACAACACTGTGACAAAAAAACTCAGATTCAGGAATTTTTACTATACTAATACAGTATGCCTACATTAAATTACAGATACAGATGTATAATTCAGCAATGAACTTCTGGGAAAACAATCATTTTCATTTCACTACTGTAAAGTCATCTTGCAGTAGATGAAAAGCACTAGAAAAGCTCACATACCAAAGAATTGTATGAACTTGGCTTGCACCACAAAAAAGTACAGTAAAAAATTACATTAAAAAAGCTAATTTGGCCAAATGTCATTCCAGTATACAGCACTACAGCAGTTTCTTGCTCTCCTGACACAAGACTATATCTCTAGCCAGTCATTCTCAGTTCTGCTAAAATACAGTACACATAAAAAATGGTTAGAAATCAAATTTGACACGCTTGAAGGTGTGCTACAGTTCACTGTACATATATATAGTGGAATGCCCCTGATCTAATGCACTGGTACTGTACTGTACTGTATGTGTAAGTATAAAGCCCTGTAGATGACTGGCTCAGCTCCAGCTCTCTCCGTTGTTAGCACGCACAGATTCTGATTGTGTCTCATCAGTTTTGCTATCTAATGTGTAACTTACTCACTGTTAAACTTTTGAAGAAATGTGTCTTTGTTTTGAAAACTGAATTAATGGTTTGGGGAAAAAAGTGGCAACTAAAATCAGTTATATTAACACTCGAGAAAACTGCAATACGACTAGATTCTTACCCAACTCTGCTATTAGTCTCTGTGATCGGCATCTTATTGCTCTCATGTTATTGTCAGGGCTTATATTCATGATGAAAGAGGTGCGAGCAAACAATTAGACATTCTCAGAGGACTTCTGAGAAATCAAATTTGACACGCTTGAAGGTGTGCTACAGTTCACTGTACATATATATAGTGGAATGCCCCTGATCTAATGCACTGGTACTGTACTGTACTGTATGTGTAAGTATAAAGCCCTGTAGATGACTGGCTCAGCTCCAGCTCTCTCCGTTGTTAGCACGCACAGATTCTGATTGTGTCTCATCAGTTTTGCTATCTAATGTGTAACTTACTCACTGTTAAACTTTTGAAGAAATGTGTCTTTGTTTTGAAAACTGAATTAATGGTTTGGGGAAAAAAGTGGCAACTAAAATCAGTTATATTAACACTCGAGAAAACTGCAATACGACTGCAATTCTTACCCAACTCTGCTATTAGTCTCTGTGATCGGCATCTTATTGCTCTCATGTTATTGTCAGGGCTTATATTCATGATGAAAGAGGTGCGAGCAAACAATTAGACATTCTCAGAGGACTTCTGATTTAGCTGAACAGCAGTAATTATCTGATTCACGAACTAATGTAAAAACAATTGGTTAATGCACTGAGCCGCTTTGTGGTTTTGACTCAAAAGATCCGGTTCAGAAGTCATTTGTTAATGAAGCCGACCTCACTGGCGCCTGCGTGCGCCTGCAACCATCGTGCCGTTTAAAACACCTGTTTTTGCCATTATGTTTGCGTTACTCTGTCATCGCCGCGGCTGAAAAGTAGCACATGAAACTCTGCTTGCATTTCTTTTATTCTGTGATCATTCTGGGGTGGCAGTTGGTAGACCCGCCCCTGCTACTAGGGCTGTGGTTAAAGCTTTAATGCAATTCATTTCTATTTTTGGTATACCTAAGATTGTTCAGAGCTTGATCACTTTCATTTAGCATTAACACCCCTTATATATGTATATATGTATATATATACATACTCAGACCAACACAAAATACTGACCGTTCTTAAAGCTACTTTTTCTAAATCATGAAGAAAAGTTTTAAATGCATTTTCAACATTTTATTCCATCAAGTCACATTATATGCATCTATATAACATCCAATTTACATTTCAATAACAACTTCTCAACTCTCCTTAAAAAAAACATGATGGCAAAAACATCCCACATAAGGGATAACGTTTATAGGAGTGAACCTTACATTTTCAGAATATCAAAGCCAAAATGTTGCCTTATTTTGAGAAGCAAATATGCTTGAAGCATTTCTACCATTTTACCAATCAGCGAAGTAACATTTCAAGCTAGTGATTTTATAGCTGTGCTTTTTGGCACACAAACATAAAGTACCCTCATGGTATTTAATTGAAAAAAAGGAAATTTTCTTTGCTACCATTTCTTGATGTAATGCAGAATATTTACATGAATGCTTATTCTTCTATAAAGATTTTCTAGAGTGTTACCAACACAACTGCATTTTAAGCATCACATTACATTATCTAGACCTACACACAAAGTATTAGAGTAAACAGGGCCAAGATGAAGCATTCAGGTACATAAAATAAAAAACAAAAAAACAAGTGCATAAAAAAATTCCCTTTAACGACAGGTGTGTCAATGGGACATGACAATGGGACAAAAAAACGAATGAAAAATGGAGCTGTCCGGCCCTATTAGTGTATTACATTCAGTATGTAAATTAACTGGAATAATCAAAGAACATATTTATGATTTCGACACATTCTTAAAAGTTAAAAGACATGGTAATATGTTACAATATGTATTTGAAAGAAAAAAAAATCTACATACAGCAAGACATTCTTTGTTGCAAAGCATTTTAGATACATTTCCAAGGAATTTTCCCCCCAAATACAGAACGTCTAAATATTTGCAGATAATCAGTAGACTTCAATATATAATTTAAAAGAGGGATAAAAAAGAAAAAACCTTTTCAGTGACACCAGTACTGCACAGGAACAAACGCAGAGCACCCTCGAGAGAAGCAGCGTATGCCACATGCTTTGTTAAACACGCTGCTGATGTTACGTTTGTGTTTGATCATGAACAAAAATGATCCTCTCTCATCCAGATAAAGACATCCAACATATCAAAACACACGCACAAAAATGTAAAAGAAATAAAGTGCTCATTTAAAGCGAGGCTTTCTTAATGAGCAAATCCGCTTTGGAAGACTAGGATATGTTAATGCTATTTTACAAATGAATAAAATAGTCTAATTAAATTCACAAACTGACAGAGTGGGTAAAAGTACAGTAATGTGTAATATCAGTTCATTTTGAATGAAAATCAATATCAAATCTAATGGAAGAAAAGAAAAGGCTTTGTGACTTGCAGTAAGCAAGGCAAGTCGAATATATGTGGAACTGCACCTTTTTTCATAAAGTCAAAGTCAGTGGAGCCAAAAACAGACTTCTGGAATGCATGCAGGTTTGGAACATGCCAGTGGCAGTGTGTTTTTAGGGTAAACCGCACACAGATGTTGCTAACTCTGGGTTTGCTACTGATTTCAGTCACGGTTCGGCATCTATGCTGAGTTTGGGGAAGAGTGATCAATTCTTCAGAAGAGAAGAAAAGCAGTCGAAGCTAGCACAGTGCGTCACAATGCAAAGCCAGAGGAGGAAGAACAAATAAAAAAAAGCACATTGCATAGTATATAAGCTCATTTTAGTGTTTTTTGATAGCATGCGTAATGTTTAGTGTCATTAGAGAGTGTAGTCCACATAACATCGATTACACTGAAAATCCAATCTAGCTAAATCCCATTCAAACCCAGTAGTGCTAAATCACCTCTACAGTACATCTGCGAATGTAAGCACACACAGAAAAAGCGAATGAAGATGTAATGTGTAACGATGGAATATCTGGCAATGTAACTTGTGTGTCCTCTGGTTCTTATTGCACGCTGACCGCAGGAGGACAGTTGAAGTGTTGTGACGGACCCTCTAATTTTAGGCCCATACAAACACACACAGGACAAACACATATCTGCAGTGAGCGCTGCGGAAGAAGTGTTTTCCTTTTTAGGGTGTCTGGGATCCAGACCTCTTGAAGCTACCCAGCAGACTCTGAACACCCTTCTTCACACTGGATCCGACCCTGCGGGCGACGGAGTCAGCAGGCGGGCCGGGCAGACAAGAGCTGCCACTGCTGGGGGGCCGAGCGTCCAGGCACTTCTGATACCTCAGCTGTGAATGATTGAAATGTTTTACATTTGGGAGAGAGACTTCCTGAAGAGAAGTCATTCATTTCTGACCCCTCTGCTGCAGCTCTCTCTCTTTAAAAAAAAAAAAGGTTAAAGTAATGCTACACTGTTGGTTGTTTGTTCCTCTCCACTGTACTATATACTAAAGGCAAAAAACACCAATAATAAATATATATAAGTGAGCAACACTAACCATGAACTCCCCAATCTCTTCCACATGTGCAGTGAAGAATGAACTTAACTTGCAGTAAATCAACCACGTTCTAGACATGTCGTTACTCACCATACACGCGGCCTGTACGGCCTCACTTAGACTTGCAGCGTTTGGATCACACCAGAACATGTGACAGATAAAGTCTCCAGGTCGCTCTGCCATTATGAACGCAAACGTGTGCACATCCTTCCCGACTCCCATAAATGACAGGAAACGCACACGACATTCAGAAAGAACTTCCTCCGTCTGTGACAATGAGACAAGAAATATCAGTGTGGTTATCTAATCAGATTTTTAGGATACAGCATTATGTATTATATAATACTCAAGTACTGCAGAAGGTCAACAAACAGAAACCTGACCTCAGAAGTCAGAATAGAGAGTGTAGCGGACGCCACGTTCACAGTCACAGGTGTCCAATTGTCTTTGCTGTTAAGAGCATTCTCCAATGCTACATTAATCACATCCACGCCTTCAAGAGACAGATACAGACACGACTTCAATTTCAGGCAGCTAACTTTGATTTAAACATGAAAATAAATAGATGCTATTTTGAGTGCTTACAGGTTATGACATAGCTACACAAAAACGGGGGAAATGCAGGTAAAGCGTGCACTTTGTATGTAAGGGATAATGTACGTTATCACAGAATAATTCAGCGATGACAACCAGCTGGATGTACACGGCTGCTTACCACACAAGTAAATGATTAGACACGAAATATTGATTTGAGTTGAAATATTCGAACACAAAGATTCTGTGAAGACAGCAGTTGCGAGCAAGCAGCAAGCTCAAACTAGACGGACATTTAAGGGATGCGGTGCAGTCAAACCTCTTCTTACACAACATTTCACCACATAAATAATTATGGCGATAAAAGATATTGATTTAAGATGAAAATGTTTTAAAATCTTACCAGTAGTTGTCTAATAATCCATTACAGTGTACAACACAACTGTCGCAAAATGGCAGCAGCTGTATTTGTATGAAACGAGAGAGCGAGTCCGCGATACCAGGATGACATAATTAAATAACTGCAGGAGTACAGTGCTGACTGCAGTTACCCGGATGAGCCTGTGTTATCAGCTTTTACCGGTTGTTATCGAGGGATAACAGACCTCAGAATGTTGCGACTGACCAATCAGAATCAAGTATTCCACAGAGCCGTGTAATCAATAAGAGTATAATAGCAGTTAATGAACTGAGGACTTCCTACCAGCTGGCTTTGTCACCGGCACACGACCCAAGTACCGCACCTGGAAGCGCTGGACCAGCTCGTTCTTGGGAGCTGGGAACTCTGAAGGAAGAAAGATCTGATTCAGTCATAATGGTATCACTTCATTATTATCCATTACAGTACTCACTTGAGAAGGAGGGAGAAATATCTGATGCACACGTGTAGTCAAACCCAACACTTTCAACAGTTACATGCTGCACTGCAGACCGTCCACAAACAAAAGCTAAATTCAGCACATGTCATACGTTACCCTGGAAAGGGATGTCCCTAAGTCTTGAGGGGTCGGTGTTCTGTCTGCTGGACGACTTCCTTTGGGCCATTATCTGAGGAAATACACAGACAAAACTAAATATATAACAAAAAACACATGGACATAATTGCATCGCAGTTGTGTGTAAGATGCTCGCACTGCGGCCTCTATCTGGCTACCTGGTTGATCCAAACTGATCTAAAAGAGTAAGACACAAAGTGACTGAAACATCTGCTAGATGTCTGTCATCACTGCAGCTGGCTCAGATCTGAAGCACATGAGAACCCCAAGCTATTATTAACGTCTGTTAATGGCAAACCACTGAACAGTGCACTTGAGTCGATCACGATTCTGATTTAGCCAGCTAGTGAAGTTAGTCAAGATTAGTGAGTGATTTTCTATTTTTCTTGATTAACATTGTAGACACAGCAGCAGGAATATTAGTCTGCTGTCACTTTAAGAGATGCACGGACCAATTTATTAATACACATGCATTTCCTTTCTCAGATGTTTGCGTTCATTTCAGTCATAAACCAAGACGGGCATTTTAACATAATAGTGTGTGTATTTGACAGCTGAAGCACAGTAAGTGCTGAAAGAGATCTGAATTCACAGCCGCATGCTGTCTGTGAGAGAGAGGGCTTCCGTGGACGTGTTTCAGGTGTCTGATAACGCGCGAGTTCTTTTTGAGGTTTATTGCACTTAACTCTTTTTAACATATTTATCTTTTTTTTAATTTCTCATTCATGCAAGTTTCTTATGCTTAAGTTTCTAAGTGTCAAGTTCAAAGTTAAGATTGCATACTTTGAGCTGCTTAAACGAGAATGTCTCTTGTGATAATCTGATTATCTAGTTACTTGTTGGATTTTGGTTAGATTCGTTTTCTCTTTGTTAGACTAGGTTTGGAGTGTTTCGCCACCCTTGTTTTTAGTTTTTAGTTTAGGGTAGTTTAGTTTATGGTGTTGCATACGCAGAAGATTTCGGTTTTATTTTCATATTTTTCTTTTGTTAGTCAGTTTGGAAGGTAGTTATAAAAACTTTTGTTTTGTTAATGACTGAAACATCTGCTAGATGTCTGTCATCACTGCAGCTGGCTCAGATCTGAAGCACATGAGAACCCCAAGCTATTATTAACGTCTGTTAATGGCAAACCACTGAACAGTGCACTTGAGTCGATCACGATTCTGATTTAGCCAGCTAGTGAAGTTAGTCAAGATTAGTGAGTGATTTTCTATTTTTCTTGATTAACATTGTAGACACAGCAGCAGGAATATTAGTCTGCTGTCACTTTAAGAGATGCACGGACCAATTTATTAATACACATGCATTTCCTTTCTCAGATGTTTGCGTTCATTTCAGTCATAAACCAAGACGGGCATTTTAACATAATAGTGTGTGTATTTGACAGCTGGAGCACAGTAAGTGCTGAAAGAGATCTGAATTCACAGCCGCATGCTGTCTGTGAGAGAGAGGGCTTCCGTGGACGTGTTTCAGGTGTCTTTTTGAGGTTTATTGCACTTAACTCTTTTTCTCATTCATGCAAGTTTTTTATGCTTAAGTTTCTAAGTGTCAAGTTCAAAGTTAAGATTGCATACTTTGAGCTGCTTAAACGAGAATGTCTCTTGTGATAATCTGATTATCTAGTTACTTGTTGGATTTTGGTTAGATTCGTTTTCTCTTTGTTAGACTAGGTTTGGAGTGTTTCGCCACCCTTGTTTTTAGTTTTTAGTTTAGGGTAGTTTAGTTTATGGTGTTGCATACGCAGAAGATTTCGGTTTTATTTTCATATTTTTCTTTTGTTAGTCAGTTTGGAAGGTAGTTATAAAAACTTTTGTTTGGTTAATTTCTTTGATTTGGGTGACGCTCCTATTTTTTTTTTATTTTGCTTAATTTCATATTTCTTTGCATTTGATATTGATATGTACTCTTTCACACAATGTGTTAATTAAAGTATTTTGAAACGTACTCCTTTTCAGTGTCATCTTTGATCTGTTCCACACCCAGTAACAATTGTCTCACTTAAATGTTACAGTATCATCCCTTTTTAACATCAAGCACGTAACACTCCTAAATTGTCGATAACTTTAAGCAGTGCAGCAGATATATAAAGTTTGGCACGGCCAGGGTGCATGCAGGGAGCTGAAGCAGAGCTGAACACACTGTCCTGCTGCCGCACGTCGACGCAACTCAGGTAATATGGCTCTTATTAAAACGCTGTCATTCTTAAAGTACCGGTACTAGTAAAATGAGGAATCGTACCATTTTTAAAAGCGAGGTATCACAATACCTTTTTAGTATTGGACTCTTTTCTCAGGTTTGGCTGCAGTATACTGCATAGATGCAAAAGAGATGAATTGGCCATATGCCTAAACAAAGATTATTGACAATGAAATCAAAGAAAGTGTTAAACTTGCACTAATACTACTGGTGCTCATAACAGACTAGTAAGAAAAACTACTAAGTGACTGTTTATCGGTTACATTTATTTTCACATTTAACTACTTGATGACTAATTAACTCACATTAACTCACTCAACTCCCGATGCAATGATTCACGATACTGATTTTACAATACGATTCTCACAATATTTTTATTTTTTTTACAAAATGACATTTAAGACAAATTATAAATGAAAAGGCATGCTTTTATGATTTCTCAGATAAAATGCTGTACTTTTTTGTGTGAAACAGAAATGTCAAAAAACAAAACTAAATTGAATTTTAAAAATTTAAAAATAAATCCCCCCCCCAAAAAAATACAAAAAAAACTTTTCATAGAAACAAACTAAGACTTTGTCATGCTCTTTCCATTTAAAATTAGAGGCCACCATTGCATTTTAATAACGATCCAAACAAAGATGCTAGATACTAGGCTTGCTGCGATAGTCGGTGTTAACCCGCAACACCGGTTACGTCACTTGCGCACCACGGCACCGCCCCCACAGTCTTTTTGATTTTTTTATAGTAATACAAATTATTTGTATTTAGTTGGAGAACAGACACTACAATTAAAAACTGAACGTTGCTCAATGCAGCGTGCTGGACGACAGTCGCATCACAGATCAGCAGCAGGAGTCAGATTTCATTTATCACGTCTGGAGAGTTGACCGACAAGAAGAGTGAGGTGAGACAGACAAGACGATGGCGGAGGATTTAGTTTAGAAACGAAATGCAAAAGCGCCTTTTTGGCAATATTTTACTTTATTTAAACTTTAATATTTCACTTTATTTAAACTTTGTGTAATTTAACAAAAGTTCTATGCTTAATATAAGTGATTTTGTCGTTGTACTGTCAATTCAAGCAATAGACGCTGAATTGCCGCTAATTAGAAAGTGAAAGTAAAATGCGCACGTGCAACAAAAGTTCTATGCTTAATATAAGTGATTTTGTCGTTGTACTGTCTTGTTGTTGTCAATTCAAGCAATAGACGCTGAATTGCCGCTAATTAGAAAGTGAAAGTAAAATGCGCACGTGTATTTACAAGCTATTTAAAGCGAAGGAAAGCTAGGAAAAGAGGGAAAACCCCAACAAACCCCACCCCCGGTGATACCGGTGTTGTCACGCGTCGATTAACCGGTGGGAAAATTTCCTCACCGTCACAACCCTACTGCACACATACAGCATGAGCAGTTTTTGATTAAATTAGATTGTATAACTTTGAAATTTGAAGCAAACTATATATTTGAAGCTTTCAGAAACTATACTACCATAAAACGCATCTAAACGAAACAAAGACAGCAGATGGGCTGAATGAGAATGCAGATTCACTCTCTGACAGCAGGTGGCGCTTACAGAACCGCAGCAATATAGCATTTCTTTGGTATATCGCTGTAAAGCAGTGCTGCACTTATAAACACTACTTTTTCTTGCTGAATGAAGAACCATCATCTTCAACTCGACCTTACCAAGGACTTAACAGAACTGCTTGTGGTTCCAGCCAACCCAACACTTCATCACAATTTCACCATCCAGTTAGGCACATCAACTATAACTCCTTCAAAGACAGCCAGTAACCTTGGAGTTATGATTGATGATCAGCTGACTTTCTCAGACCACATTGCTAAAACTGCCCGGTCCTGCAGATTTGCTTTATACAACATTAAGAAGATCAGGCCCTTTCTATCAGAACATGCAACACAACCCCTTGTTCAAGCTCTTGTTCTGTCCAGGCTGGACTATTGCAATGCTCTCTTGGCAGGTCTTCCAGCCACTTCTATCAAACCTCTACAATTAATGCAGAATGCAGCTGCAAAATAATAATAATAATAAAAAAAACACTTGACCCTCTAACACTTGCACTCTCTATTGGGTCATTCCATGTCAGCTCAATCAGAGGTCCCCAGCTTTCTAAAGAAAGATAAATATGTATAATGTGTTACGTTCCATGGTTATTTATATAATATTGTTGGATTCTGCGTGCTGTGGTGTGCTTTTTGCTCTCTCTCGATGTTGTTCAGTGTGTTACCTGCTGCTCAACCAGGTGAAGAGGAGAGGGAGGTGATCGCTCGCACCTGCAGCTTGTTACTGTGCAGAGGCTGCAAACTCAAATGTTGTTCAACATGCCTGCCACATTGAAGCTCGTCTTCCAGAGTGTTGTTCCTCTTGCCTGCTCTGTGTTGCTTTGTTTGTTGTATCAGAGATTGGTCTTGTGTAACCCTATTCAAGTTACGCCTTCTGAACAGGCCATTAGCGTTGTTGCTGTGCTACGTGACCCTTTGTGTTGGAAGCTGTAGGGAGGTGGGTGCCATTTTATTTCCGTGAATCTTTTTCTCCTGTTTTTGCTTAGTTAGGGAGTTAGTGTACATTTCTGTTGTTAATTTTCTTTTTTGTCAGTTTAGACAGTTTTACTCCCTAACTAGTTAGAGGGTCCTTTTGTTTGTTGTTTTGGCCTTTCCCCTTCCTGAAGTCTATTTTTACTTCCTATTTTCATTTTGTCAATTGTACTTTTGTTAATAAATTACTTGAACTTGGAATTTAACGTGTCTTGGCCTTTCCCCTTCCTGAAGTCTATTTTTACTTCCTATTTTCATTTTGTCAATTGTACTTTTGTTAATAAATTACTTGAACTTGGAATTTAACGTGTCTGTCGTGTGGGGCAGGGGACTGGCACACACTCACCCCAACCAATTATATGTTTACTTTTCCCTGTTACTCCCTTCTCTGTTAAGACCCTTACATCTGGGACATAATAAATGATGAAAGCCAAAATATTAAATGTAATGAATTAATTTACTGAATAATCCGCTATTTTATAGAGGGGTTTCGAAATGGAAATTTTCACCGGAGATTCAGAACCAAATTACAGGGGGGTAAAAATTACTTCAGAAAGATGGCAGCATCATTGTTATTTTTACACATTGATTGGTAGGTCTATTAGTAAAATCTGTTAACTTTAGTAATCTTGCATTATGTGCCAATGGTGACCATTCAAAAATGCGGAAACTTTTTTTCCCCCCAAAGTTTGCAGGCCTGCAACTCAAACATTATTAATATGTAGGGCCTTGAAAATGAAGATTCCAAAAGTAAAGTTTATTAATTACTTGAATCTAAAATCATGTTGCAATATCTTTAATACTTATTGAGTTATAGGTATGCAAACTTCGGAAAAATAATACTTATGGCACTCAGGTATGTTCAATGCAGTTGTTTTGACAGAAGGAAACAAGATACATTTCTAGTTTCAACATTATTTGTTCTTTAGACATTCCTCTTTAAAAGAAAAATAGTAGCATATTTTTGAAGTGGCCCATATTTGGTTTTTGACCACTGAAAATGTGTACAATTGAACTATTTGCTCCTGGATACGCTGAAATTCCAAGATACCAAAAGGGACGTTTAAGACCGAATATCTAAAAGGACATTAAGATATATTTAATACTTTTTGAGTTACAGGCCTTTGAAGAAAAAACTTGAAAAGTGCTCTTTCCCCATTTTTGAATGGTCACCATTGGCACATAATGCAACAAAGATTGCTAAAGTCAACAGATTTTACTAACAGACCTACCAATCTCTGTGTAAAAATAACATAAGGATGCTGCCATCTTCCTGAAGTCATTTTTAACCCCCTGTAATTTGTCTTTGAATCTCCGGAGAAAATTGCCATTTCGACCCTCCTCAACGAAATAGTGGATTACTCAGTAAATATTCATCCATGACATTTAATATTTTGTCTTTCATCACCATATGTGTTTCTCACTTCAGAAAAAATATTAGCAAAATCAAAAATTTGAGCCGGAGACCTCAGGTTGAGTTGACACAGAATGACCCTATTCTACTTCTATTCTAAGTGGAGGGTTAATAAATAACAGAATTTTCATTTTTGAGTAAACTATCCCCTTTAAACACCCGAAACGTTGCCGTTTCAATAAATCCAGGATATTTTGGATGCCACAGCAGAGTGCACAAGGTCTTCGAGATTGAATCAAGAATATGAGAATTTTTAGCCAGCAGCTAAGATGTCCTCACCTTAGAGCAGATGTCATGGAGGCTAGTGGCGATGTTCTTTGCAGGGGTGTCAGACCGAAATACATGACACTTGAGCATGTGAGTCAACTTGTCTCGTGCCACATATGCAAAGTCCCTGTAGTAAGAGATAAACATATGCATGTTGTCATATCACTTCAATTCATCCACACACCCATAAACTTGTGCATGCACAGCAATAAACGTCTTGGATGTGTGTGAAACCTTAGTTCCCCGAGTAGGGAACGAGATCACTGAGGCGTTTCTTCTCTGATGCCTCTTAAGGACGTGGACTCTACATCATTGACTGATTTCCTATGAAGGAAACCTTTCAAAGGTATACTTTGACACTGCATCAGTAGCTGACGCTATGCCATCACACAGATATCTTCCACCGATACTCCTCAGGTCAAAGCTTGTGAAGAAGTAGCACTTTGTAGAGTGTGCACAAAAGCTTAAACCAAGCATCTGGAGTTTGATATAACATTCCTCCACCAAAGCAAAATCCTCTGTTTTGTAGCTACAAAACCTTTGCTACATCCACCGAAGAGGGCAAACAGCTGATCAGATTTCTGCCATTGAATTGATATAAATCCTCAAAGCTCTAACAGGACAAATGGAACCTTTCTTTCTCTTGCAACTCAAAGGAAGAAAGGGAAAGGCTGCAAAACAATAGTCTATGAGTGAAGCAAAGCGCTTTGCGATTAATGAAGCTGCCTCCAAAGGGATGCATTTCCAACAAATACATCTGGAATGGCCCTTAGCAGGACCTGGTCAAGAAGCCTTATGCTGAGTACAAACTACACAGTGAAGTCAGGAACAGACTTAATTGTGTAGTGTATACCCAGCATACAGCTTCTGATTGCTGTTCCAAGAGATCGGCAACTGGGTTGGTGGAGGGGATTCACACGTTACACATTTCGCTTTGCCTAGCATCACGCTCTCTCTTTGGCTGTAGGTTGCCACTGATGTCATTAACTGTCAAAAAAAAATTTCACACAGCAAGTCACCAACAAGTTCAGATATTCCTCGGGCATCGGTGATGTATCAGCACTTCTCTCAGATCGCGTCTTTGATAATTCACACTATGTGATCGTCACTCATGAGAACAGATCTGCCTCAGATTTCGGGCTTTTGTTGGCCATCTCCAGAAAACTTGTCTAAAAAAAACCAAGTCTTAAGTTTTCGGAAGCTCTCAAATCTCATTCAGTTTAGGCAGGCAAAACAGAACATAATATTGAGTGCTGCACTAGAGGCAAAGATTTTCAGTGAATCATTTCTGTTCCTCACATAAAGCCATCACATGCATTCAGAAGAAAGAGAAGAGATACATTTACATTGTTTGTAGAAGCTTAACAGCTGTGGTATCTAAGTATGAACAGTCGTTGAATGTAAAAGAGCGACATAAATATTCCTCCAAAATTGTCATTTTGTGTTAGACAGAAGAAAGTCTAATCAACATGAGGGTGTGAAAATTATGAAATTTCATTTCTGGGTGCATTATGCTTGGTATTGTAATAAGTACACAAATCTAACAAATAAACAAATACACAGCGACACACTACCTCTCCCTGGGGTCCAGGATGCAGCAGGACAGACAGAACAAAAACACAACATAATAATTCAGCATAATCTAAATTATTTAAAAACAAGCAGCTTCAGACAGAGCATCACTGTTGCTACAAAATTGATTAAATTCAACGTAAAAGCCACTTAATTTCCTGTAACATTGTGGATCTGTCAGTCTATTATCATATACATGTTATAAATCTCTCATTCCAAAACAAAAATGAGGCAAAAGAAAGGTTAAAGATAATTTATGCTGACAACTCACGGAGCTGCTCACAGACTTACCTGCCATCGTCGCGTCCGACTCCCCACACGCGAATGCTGATGATCGGCTGAGAGTGCAGCAGCGTTCGACCGTGAGGCTCGATCAGGTTCAGAGTCTCATTCTCCAGCACCAGAAGCATTTCCTTCCCCTACACAGCAACACACACAAAGGCATACTAAGTGGTGCGCTTTTCGCCTCTCCTTAAAAGCCTAAACGTAACATCAAAATCAGTCAAATCATGTAACATGACTGCCATAAAATGCGATCTACTGTGGGACATGCTTTATTTTAAAGGGAGTTATTAAAAGTGCATTAACTGCGAAAGATACTGTTATAGACTTGCTTGTAATAAATAATCTTATCTTTTGGATTGTCTCCATCAAATATGAAGTAAATAAGAAAAATAAGGTAAATAAAAAATAAAGAAAATAAGATGAAACGCCTTTTATTTGTAAAGGATTAAATTCACGGGATTATCCACAAATAGACATTACATATGGCTATGTAATACATAAATCATTTGAATTTCCAGCAAAAATAACTATAATAACAGTAATACCCCATCCAGGTTATATGCAGATTTTTTTAAAGGGGTCATATGATGCGATTTAAATTTTTCCTTTCTCTTTGGAGTGTTACAAGCTCTTGGTGCATAAAGAAGATCTGTAAAGTTGCAAAGATTAAAGTATCAAATCCAAAGAGATATTCTTTATAAAAGTTTCACCTCCGCTCACTCTAGCCCCCGGCCTCCGCTCACTCTAGGCCGCCATTTTTTATATTTAAAGCGAGTTTTTTGGTCAGTGTAGAGTAGGGCTTGTTGTTTGTCATTTCTCCGATCACAAATGCAGACATGGTTTTATGTTTACGCGGCGCGATGCAACGCAATGCGTAAAAAGACAGTATAAGTCATTATAATCCATAATTATGTCCCCACTGGATGCAACGAATGCCTCGTTTATAATGAGTTTTCATGTTCATCCATATGTTTCGAAATTGGTTTATGTACCAATATACTAATAAGTGGCAGATATTGGATTTTCCTGATATGATAAAAATGCATTTAAAGGAGGGCAATAAACAGACTATGCTAATACTAGTGAAATCTATATACTGAAAGCATTAACGGTTGAATTTGCCTGGTTGCTCTTGTATGCTACAAAGTTTATTGTGTAACCAACATGCCAACAATACCCAGAAAAGTAGATTTTATTCATAATGCAGGACTTAATTATAAAGCTGAAATATGTGAGAAAGTGCAACAGTACAATAGTGCAATATTCCATTAAATAAATTAAGAACAGTCAATTTTGATTTCATGGTGACTTTACACATCTAGCCAGAGCTGTCAAAAGCTTGGGGGGAGTTTGGGAGTGTGAGCATGAGGCACGCTTCGCACTGCCCTCACAATGGTTCTGTGTGCAGCGCTCACATTTATTCAATTAGAGCACTGTTTCTCGAAATTTTGAAATCACATTAAGGCCATTTTGTGATTCTTGTTTTTCCATCCCCAAATTTAAGACCTCTTAAAATTATATTTAAGACTTGTGTTAAGGTTCATGTTCACACCAAGAACAATATTTGCGTCCACACCAGTGAACAATAACTGTTCTTACACCCCCAGCTCTTAATGCATCATGTTGCCTTCTTGAGCATCAGTGAATGTGAAAGGGGACAAACATGCAGAAGATGCTGGAAAACCAAAGAATGAGCAGGACCTGGAGGATTTTTCTGAAGAACAGCATTAGGTAGTCCTACATTGCTGTTTATTTTGCTAAAGATAATTTTAAAAGTTAATTTTATTTATCTTAACTTTTAGAAAATAAAGCAACGTTAATTCTGTTTTTAATTGTGTTCTTAAATTGTTTTTTTTTTTTTTGTGAAAACAAGTACTAGACTGATAAGCAGTATCATACAAGCAGCAATGCAATTAAAACCTTAACGATACCCATCCCTAACCATAACGCTGCCAATGAAGCTATAGCTCGGACATTTTAAGACCTTTCAGGGACCAGCGGGGACCCGGCTACCATACACAGTCAATGTGACTTTCTTTCATTCAAATTCTAGTGATTTGCATACATATGCACAAACCTCGCCCCAGATGCCAGCGGTGTCATCTAGATTGTGTTTCTGGTAGGACAGCTGTCGGATACAGTTATTAACGGCAACACTACTCCTTCCAGGAGCCATCTCCTCTTCTGATATCTCCACCCAGCCCAGAGAGTGCACTGCAAAACACTGCATAACACACACAAGCAAACATTGAGAAAACAAGCATCTTGATGTAGTGTATGTGGTCAGTCACCTGTGTGCTTACCTTTGCCCCCTCATTGCTGCTGAAATAAGTCTGTTCCTCTTCCTCCTCAGACTGAGAAAAACTGCACACAACAGGAAGATGACACAGAGAGAAGGATCAATGCTCCTTTTGCTCAAACAGCAGAGCCTGGCACGAACAAGGCCAAGATCATGGCCTCAATTACTAAGAACTTAAGTTGAACGTAAGTGGCTTTAGATAAAAAGCGTCTGCCCAATTCATAAATGCGATAATATGTAAATGTACATGTGGCATAATACTGTGTAACGCTCCGCTTCAGGAGTCTGTGTTGTTTAACTGATATTATACCTGAGATTGATGGAGGCATAACGTAGAGTCGCTCCCTCAAACTCCTTCAGACTTTCATCAGAAGCCTCATCCTCCTTCTAAACAATAAATAAGCATTACATGGACTTACAAAAACAGAATGTCTGTGACTCCATTACGACCCTACCTGCCAATGCTCTTCCTCACTGAATGTGTTTGGATGAGAAACACCGCTCCATGTAAGCTAAATACAAATGGGTTCATGTTTAAAGACATCAGCACTCGCATGGTTACAATGACACTAATGTTGGGCAACTTGAGAGCTATAATGTCATATTGGCTCGGTGAAACCGACTCATAAGAGAACATACTGACATATTGCGTTCCCTTCAATGTATTCTTTACATTTTCTTTACCTGGTCTCGAAAAGAGTCTTAAATTTACCTACATAAAAACGGCAAAAATCCTGTTTTTAAAGTCCGTGTAAAGAGAATTCTGATGAATGTTAGAAATGTATTGCAGAAACACATTACAAAGACTCTGAAGTATGTAGTACTGAATTGTGGAGTTAAACAGTTTTTCACCAATTCTGTGTTCAGGATTTTTTGGGCGGGGCTAAAACGGTGGCTCTATGACCATGGCCCCTGCCCTAACACTAAAAGACGTGTGTTTGACTTGAAGCAGCACTGCGCTGATCGATCCGTGTGTGACAAAGTACAGAGAGCAGACGGCTCCTCATGCTTTCGACTCACTCTGGTGTCATACACTGATCGTTCTGCACAGCCCTGCTTCAAGTTGAGCACACCTAATAACTACAGCGCAGCGGTTTGCCCGCTCAATCGCAAGTTACTGCCGTTCGTTACTACAGCCTAGAGGTTGCTAGCTAGGGATTTTTTGGGCGGGGCTAAAACGGTGGCTCTATGACCATGGCCCCTGCCCTAACACTAAAAGACGTGTGTTTGACTTGAAGCAGCACTGCGCTGATCGATCTGTGTGTGACATCAAAGTACAGAGAGCAGACGGCTCCTCATGCTTTCGACTCACTCTGGTGTCATACACTGATCGTTCTGCACAGCCCTGCTTCAAGTCGAGCACACCTAATAACTACAGCGCAGCGGTTTGCCCGCTCAATCGCAAGTTACTGCCGTTCGTTACTACAGCCTAGAGGTTGCTAGCTAGCTATGCCTTCGTCACGTAAATGCATAATACCTGGTTGCCAAAGGCGCCCCTAAGGGGGGAAAAGTTAGGAGGATTCTAAGGGCCCACGCACTTTTGGGGCCCCCAGAGATCTGTTTAAATAGTAGTAACAACAGTAGTAGTAGTAATGTAATAGAAATTATAAATGTATCTACCAAAGAGTTACAAATAAAACAAAATTACGGCTTATTTCTGCATTTCTGGCAAAATTATCTCCCCCATTCACTGCATGGTTTCGTCCTGTCCCATGCAGCCTAGAGTCACTGAGTGAAATCAGATCGCACTTTTAAACACATTTTAGTTTTGCTATAGAAAATCTACAAATTCTCACTCTGATTACACAGAGCAGCAGCGTGAGGTTGTCATGGCAGCCAGATACACTGCACGCGAATTACAGCTGCGCTTCTATTTTGCCACACTAAACTTCTCAAATGATCTCAAAGGAGGCTTTTATTAAGCAAATGAAGGAGTGAATTACTCATCCACTGTTTAAAAAATACTTGTTTTTTACAGCCTATAGTTTCCACAGGCAGTGTCACAATTATCTACAGTGTATGATTAATATAACTGATTAAGTAGTCAAACTCATTCCATATCAGCAGAATAGTGTGGTACAGAAAGTCTATGTCCATAAAGCAGGTTCTGAATGAATTATGCTACTGATACCTGGTCAAAAGCAATAGCAAAACTAATAGGTCAATATTATTAAATTGCAGACAAAGATTTTGAATAGCTAGGCTGGCTTTTTCACTAAATTGTCCCACAGCCCCAGCTGAGCATCAGACAGTGCCTTGCCAAAACACAAAATGAGTGAGAATTTTTCAGTTTCTTTTCAATGCTGTATTCTTCCACAGGGGCGCTGCTAGCAATTTTGGGCCCTATGAAAGAATATGAGGTTGGGCCCCCTACCGCACCAAACATTCACTATATTGCCCAAAGTATTGGAACCCCCCCCCCCCTTCTAATTAACAGGTTTGACTACTTTAGTAATTTCCACGAGAACAAATCTTAATGTTTATGCATATAATGATACTCTAGGGAATTGTGTGCTTCTAATTTTATACCAATAGTTTGGACAGGACCCTTTTCTATTCTAACACGACAATGCCTCTGTGTATAAGGCAAAGTAAAAAAAAATAAAAAAAGATTAATTCAGTCAGTGTGGAAGAATTTATGAAATGCCTGCTGACAGCGCGGTTTATCTATGCAGTTACACAGAACTATACTCAAACTGCAATCGCTCACGGAGATAATAAATAATTCATTTCCATAGAATTTTATTTATTTAGATGTTTATTAGCGAAATAATGGTTATATAGTAAATGTTAAAGGAGAGCAGACTGGGCTTGTCGAAAGGAGGGACTTTGTAGAAAACAAAGTGTTTGAGAGAGGCGGGGCATAGAGGACCTACAATAATGTACAGTATTTGAAAAATAATGTGTTTTTTGAACATTAAAGCATGTCAACATATTCTGTTACACCAAATACACAAAATAATGATCTTTATAAAAAGCATCATATGACCCCTTTAATACAATTTAGGGTGTTTTAAACAAGTGAATCTTGTTAAAAGTTACATGCGGTGGCCGTGCTGGAGCATTTCCTGAGCATCAACCACATCAACCAGGTGAGTGAACAGCATTATAAAAGCGGCTTCGCAAGACTTGCGCTTTTATTTCCAACATGTGCTCATTCATGGCTGTATTATTTAAATGCAAAGTTACGTCTTTATTGGGACAGGACTTGACGGATTATCTTACATGACTCCGTGAGTTGGTCTCTATTTCTTAGAGCCAAGCTGCATAAACTACCTATCAGGCATTTATGTAATGCATATAATTTGTGCATAAATGGCTGTTATGTTAAATAAAGTTTACTAACTACAGCAAATCAAGTACCTGCACGCTGTTGTTGTCTCGTCTCCCCTCAGACGCGCTGCAAAGGCGATCCTGCGCGCAATTTTCAAAACACCCACAAGATGGCGGCGCTTATCGGTGAATCCGATATCACAAAACCGATATCTGATTATGGTAAAATGTTTAAATATCGGGGAAAATATCGGTAAATCAATATATCGGTCGATTTCTAGTTAATAACACATTTTTCTGTGGTGTGATAAACTCAGAACACACATTTAATATTGACTTTACACGGACTTTAACAGACCACTCTTGCCATTTTTTTTCTGTGATCATCTGTCATGTTGCATGACTCACCTGGCTCTCCATCTGGGGTGCTGCTTGCAGTGCTTCCCTGTGACAGCGACATGCAGCTGGAGTCCTCATCACTGGGAATGCCGTGCTTACTGAACAGCAAACAAGCATTTCTGCTACCACCTTCACCTCCTATCTTCTGAATCTCAGATGAACTGGTGTTCTCGCCTCTAGTGGGATTTACATTTTCCTCTTCCTCTTCTCTTGTCTCCTCTTGGTTTTCTTGATTCTTCTCCATCAGAGTGTAAATCAGAAGAGGTTCATCAGCTGCCCAACTGTGGTCAGAGCAGAGCGCTTTCAGGGTCTTGTTCTTCTCTTCATGGCGCTGCTGTGAGTTCTGGTTTGGGTTTCTGTCAGTGGTTTCATTCTTGTTTTCAACCAGGTTAAGATTCTGGTCTTGCTGCTGCTGCTGCTCTGCTAACTTGCATATTTGATTCTGATCTTCCTTCATCCACTTGGCGTTGCTCTCGGAGCCTGGAAGACTGTGCTCATTCTCCTGATTTCTGCTCCATTCATCTTCCTGGTGCCGGAGGGATATATCATCATCATCTAGTCCTCCCATAATGCCTTTGAGGGGCTGAATGGAGCTTGTGCTGCCGTAATTATGTTGACTCTTTAGAGAGAAAGAATTTGACCCACGAGTATCTGTCAGGCCCAAATTTCTTTCATGTGATAAGCAGAGGTCAAGGGTCAGTGAAGGTGGGATGTAGGTGTTTTCATTGAGCAGGTCTGATGGGCTCTTCACAGACATAACACAGAGCTGTAACATACATACACCTTTAGAAGTCACACCTTCACTGTAACTGGCATTAAAAACATGAACATTTCACACACAAACACACAAACTCACTGTGATAAACATGATAATCCTGGCCATTAAAATTGGGGTTAATCATTTTACATTTCAATATTATTATTCACATCTAAGGAAGCACCAGTCCGATACCTGGATCAGCACTGGCACCGATACAGACCTTTTTTGCAGGATCAGTTTTCGGTTAATGGAACCAGAAAAAGCCAAACAAGTATGACAAAGGCACCATAAAACTTCTCGTGCACTATGTTCCAAGTCTTCCGAAGCTGTTCGATAGCTTTATATGAGAAACAGATGAATATTTCAAGGTCATAAATTTTATGCAGGGCTGGATGATAAATAACATCATATTGAGATCGCGATACAATTTATGGCGATAACGATAAGCTCTGGAAAGTTATATTCGATATGTATTAATTTAACAGCCTATCACAAAGCAAATTCAAACACAACAGCCAGTCAGTACATGTCACTAATAAGTCTGCATGTTCTGCGTGGTTCTGTGTGAATGAGTGGCGTAGTTTCTTTTATTACACAAACTCAAACACGTGTGACACCTGCTGTGTTGTCAGCGTCTGCATGTCACTATATGTGACCCTGGACCACAAAACCAGTCATAAGGGTCAATTTTTTTAAATTGAGATTTATACTGAATAGCAAAATGTTTCAGTACAAGCATTTCAACAAAATGTAATTCATGCAATATTTCAAACCTTTAACCCACTGGGGAAAATCAGCCCATGGCAACAGTTTAAAAGCAGCCCAATTTCGTAGAAAAAAACAACAATCCAACATGAGCTGCAGAAGTCAGATTTGACTGATCAAGGGTCAAAAGTAAGGCGCGATAACTGATAAAGATGTTAGAGGATTTGCTCCTCAACAGATCCCGAGCTCACTGACAAATATCTTTTATCGTAGGAAGTGCTCCCTTCACACAGTGTGCGCGCGATCGCGAAAGCGAAATCTAAAGTAAACTGCGAGCGCTCATTCACATATTGATAGCGGCGCCCTGATGCGCGAAAATGATATACAATACTAGAATGTTTGCGGGAGTGGATGGGAGCATGCGGTAATGGTCAGAAGTTCAGCGAGAGGGGGATCAACAAGCCCCACGCTATCACGCAGCGGCGCAGTCAGGCAGTGAGCGCAGTAACAGATGAAGTCAAATCTTGCGGGATTCCATAAATAAACGACACAAAACCCCAATATTCGGACAAAGGCTTGTGTACTGCAAACACATACCAGCTTCATCACTGTGTCTGTCACGCAACTCTGTTCCCCTTTCTGGTTCTGTCTTTACATTTATTTTGAAAGATGAAGCTGGCGATTATGGTAAGGGGCCTTACATTTTCCGACGAGTGCTTGCGGTGTTCGGCCAATCACAGTGCACTGGGTCAGCTGGCCAATCAGAGCAGACTGGGCTTGTCGAAAGGAGGGACTTTGTAGAAAACAAAGTGTTTGAGAGAGGCGGGGCATAGAGGACCTACAATAATGTACAGTATTTGAAAAATAATGTGTTTTTTGAACATTAAAGCATGTCAACATATTCTGTTACACCAAATACACAAAATAATGATCTTTATAAAAAGCATCATATGACCCCTTTAATACAATTTAGGGTGTTTTAAACAAGTGAATCTTGTTAAAAGTTACATGCGGTGGCCGTGCTGGAGCATTTCCTGAGCATCAACCACATCAACCAGGTGAGTGAACAGCATTATAAAAGCGGCTTCGCAAGACTTGCGCTTTTATTTCCAACATGTGCTCATTCATGGCTGTATTATTTAAATGCAAAGTTACGTCTTTATTGGGACAGGACTTGACGGATTATCTTACATGACTCCGTGAGTTGGTCTCTATTTCTTAGAGCCAAGCTGCATAAACTACCTATCAGGCATTTATGTAATGCATATAATTTGTGCATAAATGGCTGTTATGTTAAATAAAGTTTACTAACTACAGCAAATCAAGTACCTGCACGCTGTTGTTGTCTCGTCTCCCCTCAGACGCGCTGCAAAGGCGATCCTGCGCGCAATTTTCAAAACACCCACAAGATGGCGGCGCTTATCGGTGAATCCGATATCACAAAACCGATATCTGATTATGGTAAAATGTTTAAATATCGGGGAAAATATCGGTAAATCAATATATCGGTCGATTTCTAGTTAATAACACATTTTTCTGTGGTGTGATAAACTCAGAACACACATTTAATATTGACTTTACACGGACTTTAACAGACCACTCTTGCCATTTTTTTTCTGTGATCATCTGTCATGTTGCATGACTCACCTGGCTCTCCATCTGGGGTGCTGCTTGCAGTGCTTCCCTGTGACAGCGACATGCAGCTGGAGTCCTCATCACTGGGAATGCCGTGCTTACTGAACAGCAAACAAGCATTTCTGCTACCACCTTCACCTCCTATCTTCTGAATCTCAGATGAACTGGTGTTCTCGCCTCTAGTGGGATTTACATTTTCCTCTTCCTCTTCTCTTGTCTCCTCTTGGTTTTCTTGATTCTTCTCCATCAGAGTGTAAATCAGAAGAGGTTCATCAGCTGCCCAACTGTGGTCAGAGCAGAGCGCTTTCAGGGTCTTGTTCTTCTCTTCATGGCGCTGCTGTGAGTTCTGGTTTGGGTTTCTGTCAGTGGTTTCATTCTTGTTTTCAACCAGGTTAAGATTCTGGTCTTGCTGCTGCTGCTGCTCTGCTAACTTGCATATTTGATTCTGATCTTCCTTCATCCACTTGGCGTTGCTCTCGGAGCCTGGAAGACTGTGCTCATTCTCCTGATTTCTGCTCCATTCATCTTCCTGGTGCCGGAGGGATATATCATCATCATCTAGTCCTCCCATAATGCCTTTGAGGGGCTGAATGGAGCTTGTGCTGCCGTAATTATGTTGACTCTTTAGAGAGAAAGAATTTGACCCACGAGTATCTGTCAGGCCCAAATTTCTTTCATGTGATAAGCAGAGGTCAAGGGTCAGTGAAGGTGGGATGTAGGTGTTTTCATTGAGCAGGTCTGATGGGCTCTTCACAGACATAACACAGAGCTGTAACATACATACACCTTTAGAAGTCACACCTTCACTGTAACTGGCATTAAAAACATGAACATTTCACACACAAACACACAAACTCACTGTGATAAACATGATAATCCTGGCCATTAAAATTGGGGTTAATCATTTTACATTTCAATATTATTATTCACATCTAAGGAAGCACCAGTCCGATACCTGGATCAGCACTGGCACCGATACAGACCTTTTTTGCAGGATCAGTTTTCGGTTAATGGAACCAGAAAAAGCCAAACAAGTATGACAAAGGCACCATAAAACTTCTCGTGCACTATGTTCCAAGTCTTCCGAAGCTGTTCGATAGCTTTATATGAGAAACAGATGAATATTTCAAGGTCATAAATTTTATGCAGGGCTGGATGATAAATAACATCATATTGAGATCGCGATACAATTTATGGCGATAACGATAAGCTCTGGAAAGTTATATTCGATATGTATTAATTTAACAGCCTATCACAAAGCAAATTCAAACACAACAGCCAGTCAGCACATGTCACTAATAAGTCTGCATGTTCTGCGTGGTTCTGTGTGAATGAGTGGCGTAGTTTCTTTTATTACACAAACTCAAACACGTGTGACACCTGCTGTGTTGTCAGCGTCTGCATGTCACTATATGTGACCCTGGACCACAAAACCAGTCATAAGGGTCAATTTTTTTAAATTGAGATTTATACTGAATAGCAAAATGTTTCAGTACAAGCATTTCAACAAAATGTAATTCATGCAATATTTCAAACCTTTAACCCACTGGGGAAAATCAGCCCATGGCAACAGTTTAAAAGCAGCCCAATTTCGTAGAAAAAAACAACAATCCAACATGAGCTGCAGAAGTCAGATTTGACTGATCAAGGGTCAAAAGTAAGGCGCGATAACTGATAAAGATGTTAGAGGATTTGCTCCTCAACAGATCCCGAGCTCACTGACAAATATCTTTTATCGTAGGAAGTGCTCCCTTCACACAGTGTGCGCGCGATCGCGAAAGCGAAATCTAAAGTAAACTGCGAGCGCTCATTCACATATTGATAGCGGCGCCCTGATGCGCGAAAATGATATACAATACTAGAATGTTTGCGGGAGTGGATGGGAGCATGCGGTAATGGTCAGAAGTTCAGCGAGAGGGGGATCAACAAGCCCCACGCTATCACGCAGCGGCGCAGTCAGGCAGTGAGCGCAGTAACAGATGAAGTCAAATCTTGCGGGATTCCATAAATAAACGACACAAAACCCCAATATTCGGACAAATATACATAATGAAAAGATGATACAAAATTTTGTAAAATGGCATTTAAGACTTTTTAATACTTATTAAGGGCATTAATTTGAACTGATAAAGATGTTAGAGGATTTGCTCCTCAACAGATCCCGAGCTCACTGACAAATATCTTTTATCGTAGGAAGTGCTCCCTTCACACAGTGTGCGCGCGATCGCGAAAGCGAAATCTAAAGTAAACTGCGAGCGCTCATTCACATATTGATAGCGGCGCCCTGATGCGCGAAAATGATATACAATACTAGAATGTTTGCGGGAGTGGATGGGAGCATGCGGTAATGGTCAGAAGTTCAGCGAGAGGGGGATCAACAAGCCCCACGCTATCATGCAGCGGCGCAGTCAGGCAGTGAGCGCAGTAACAGATGAAGTCAAATCTTGCGGGATTCCATAAATAAACGACACAAAACCCCAATATTCAGACAAATATACATAATGAAAAGATGATACAAAATTTTGTAAAATGGCATTTAAGACTTTTTAATACTTATTAAGGGCATTAATTTTATCTAAATTGATTTATCAACTTTTAATATTTTTTAAGACCCCGCGGACACCCTGATTTAGTCGCCCAGTGAAGATTTAGTCACATATGCGAGTGATTTACTCGCAATGTAGAGGGATGCGCATGCTGTCGAGAGAGGGGCTTTCAGTGCGCACGCTTCGGCTGTGTCAGTCAGCGCGAGCACAGCATTGAGTTCTTTTTCATTGCTTATTGCACTTAATAACTTTATTAAACATAATGCACATCCCAAGTTTGCGATTGCGATATACCGTCATACCGCCCAGCCCTATGTTCATATATTTGAGAAATTATTGTAACGTATGCAGGATTTTTCTTCTTTCCTCATTTGATTGGGCGGGCCAGTCGTCAATCTGAGTGGGCCATTGCCACCCTGGCCCTTATGTGGCCTCGCCACTGATGTAACTGAACAGTGTTAGCTACTTTGAAGAATTGCACAGTAGCCAGTAAAGAGCTGTTCAAAGCAGAAACCTTAATGATTTACAATGCCGTAGTCCTCTTAGAATTTTAGGTTTTATGTTTTCATTCATCAAGGCATATTTTAGGTACATTTTACATTATATTTGTGTAACTATAGCATTTGTTTAAAGGGGTCATATGATGTTGCTAAAAAGAACATTATTTTGTGTATTTGGTGTAAGGAAATGTGTTTATGCGGTTTAAAGTAAAAAAAACCCACATTATTTTCCACATACTGTACATTATTGTTTCTCCTCTATGCCCCGCCTTTCTGAAACACGTCGATTTTTACAAAGCTCATCGGTCTGAAAAGCGAGGTGTGCTCTGATTGGCCAGCTATCCAGTGCGTTGTGATTGGC
>NW_015506210.1:93998-103026 GCF_001515645.1 Sinocyclocheilus grahami | reverse complement strand
TGTAAATACAACTTAACCACTGATTTCTAGTCCTGTCCTCTTTTGGAAGACCAAACAAAGTAGTTTCACTTTCACAACGAACAACACAGCGGCCTAGCGTGAGCGGATAGAGTGAGCTGAGGCGAAGCGGATATCGTCCTCTTTTGGAAGACCAAACGAAGTAGTTTCGCTTTCACAACGAAACACACAGCGTCTTCACGACATGGCGGCAGCGCCAACAATAATACAGCGAGAATAAAAGTTACGCGTTCTTTCTTTGCGTGAAAATTTGGGCGGCGTTATGCAGACATGTGGGGGCGTGTTAGAACGAGCCGTTTTAGGTAGGCGTGGCTGACTCAACTTTTATAAAGAATAACTCTTTGGATTTGAGACTTTAGTCTTTGCAACTTTGCATCCTCTTTATTCACGAACAGCTTGTAACACTCCAAAGAGAAAGGAAAACTTGAAATCGCATCATATGACCCTTTTAAATTGAGGGGGAAAAAAGTACAATGTAGCCTACTGATAATTTTCTGCCAGGATATTATCCATTAGTGATGGGAAGTTCGGATCATTTTACCGACTCGGACCTTTGAGTCTCGTTCAGCAAAATGAATGAATCTTTTTTCGAGTTAATTCGTTCATTTTAGCTAAATATAATTAAAATGGTACGTGTCACTTCCCTTACTTACGCAAACGTTGATCACACTCTCTTTGGATTTGAGACTTTAGTCTTTGCAACTTTGCATCTTCTTTATTCACGAACAGCTTGTAACACTCCAAAGAGAAAGGAAAACTTGAAATCGCATCATATGACCCTTTTAAATTGAGGGGGAAAAAAGCCTACTGATAATTTTCTGCCAGGACATTATCCATTAGTGATGGGAAGTTCGGATCATTTTACCGACTCGGACCTTTGAGTCTCGTTCAGCAAAATGAATGAATCTTTTTTCGAGTTAATTCGTTCATTTTAGCTAAATATAATTAAAATGGTACGTGTCACTTCCCTTACTTACGCAAACGTTGATCACACTACAAACAATACAAAACTGCTATAAGAAACAGAAAAGATTCTATAAAATGTTTTATTTGTCCAACCTTACGTTTTATTGTAACCAAATTCTGTTTTAGCATGTCTAATTTGAAAGCATAAAACAAGTTTCATTTATTCTTACAATAGCCTTATGATTTTTTTGCTCAGAAATTCTGTGTTGTGTATTTACATTTTGTTTTAAGGCATAAAACATTCATTTAATCTATCTTTTAAGTAATGAAAATTAAACAAATAAAATTTTTTGGAAAATAAAGGTCATTTAATACTACAATTACAACACTGAAGAAATATTGAATGCTTATTCCTTGAAAATAAGGTTTTAATAATTTTAGTAGTAGTAGTAGCAGTCTGTTACGTACATTCTACTCAGCAATAGTAATATATTTCTGTCACAATGTCTTAAAGTTAAACCGAACCTTTATTTTGACGGGTTGCCGTGAATACCATTACATTTCTGTGTGTGTATGATATGAGGATAATTGTACTGAGATGAAACGGTCAGATGCTGATGAAGTGGCTCTCAGAGCAGTTCTGGAGATGTTGTTCATGTGTTTATGTCCTCATTAGTGAGAGGGCAGAGGCTAATATCACCAGAAGCGTCACGAGCGCTTCAGTACGAGTACTACACAAAACCGCACATCTGCGCCATTCATTAACACAGAGACACGCAGAATTCATATTTAAATATGAATCGATTTGCGGCTTTATATTTACAAATACAAGTGGGAGTGGGCTCACTTGTGTGTGTGTGTGAGTGTGTGTGTGTGCGTGATACAGAGAGCGCGAGCATAACGTAGACTGAAACGACATGCCGCCCCTCTAAAATAATGGCAGGGGAAACACTGGAACCTATAGGATGCTGCGCATGCGCGACTGAACGAATCACTCCCCGAGACGACTCTTAAAGATTCGTTCAAAATGAACGAATCGTTCAAGAACAACCCAACACTATTATCCATTAACTTTCCCTTACGAAATATGGAAATTAACCATGGTTTTACTATAATAAAAGTGTAGTAACCATGGTTTTTGGCAGATTGATTGACATTTGTTTAACCACAGTAGGGCTGTCGCGATTTGTCGATTCTATTCGACTATTCGATTTTTCAAAATCATCGACTTCCTATTGCCTGCGTCGACTAACCGGCAAAATACCGGAAGTGTTTCATACCGGAATACCGGATACCAAAATCAATACCGGAAATTTCATGGATGAGAATCCATAAAACATTATTAGACTGTTTTCCAAAGCTGCACGATATATTAAGCCCGTTTAAAAATCATAATTAAGCATAATTGTAAATTCACAAACGCTACGATTTAATTAAATAAGTATATGTGAAGCAGTTATAGGCGTGAAGGTAACATACGTGCGTCACACAGCGGCAACGTTCACAGTAGGGATGTCAACGATTAATTGTCGATAAGAGATGCAATCGATTAAAGCTATCGATGGTCGATTAAGTCGTTTAATTTTGGGCTGCGTGCGGCTCATGCGCAAAACACGTACGAGCGGCTGTGAATGACGGTATATAAATGCATCATCATTCATTCATAATGTACAAATTAAGCTTTTAATGTGATTTAAACTTTAAAAGTACATTAAAATAGAAACAACACAAAGTTATTCAACATGGAATGCAATAGAAATGTAGTAACAGCCATTTCCCCAGATAATAGCCTCTGTGCACAAGCGTAGCGATGAACTTCCGCTGTCGCCAGAAGTCGGGATATCAGTTTCCGCTTTTCATTCGCGTCGCCCAAAATGTCAGTATTTTCTAGATGTCTCCGAGATCTACAAGTAAGAATCAGCGATGTCCATCGTATCGTTAATGCCCGGTTCCCTGCTCCAATACGCAAGCAAAACAAGGGATTCAAACATAATATATTGAGTTATGTGCACAAATAGTTTAATCTAATGTGTTATTTCGGCATATAGCGGCTAAGCTAGTTGGCGACATTCTCATTTTAGAAGCTTGTCTTTCTCAATTTTTATTTTTATTTTTTATAATTGTATTATCACTTGTATTAAACATCTCCCCCTCTCAGTTTTTAATAAAGATCAGGGTACAGGTGAAATCATTGTCTGGTCATTGGAGGAATGCTGAGAAAACTCACAGTTCGAGTGTATGGTGAAGCTAGGATTGATAAACCTGCAATTATAAGCTTGTTATTTTAATAACCCGGCGTTTTAATGTCCCGGGGATTTTGCCATGGTAATTCATGTTTAATATCATTTTAAAGTAGTGCGTAATGAAAACAGTGGCTAAAATTGGCAGGTGAGTTTACCTTGCTGGTCCCCATTCGGGTTACTGCATGTGGGGAAGTCGTGGCCTAATGGTTAGAGAGTTGGACTCGTAACCCAAAGGTTGTTCGAGTCTCGTACCGGCAGGGATTGTAGGTGGGGGGAGGGAATGTACAGCCTTCAACACCACGACTGAGGTGCCCTTGAGCAAGGCACCGAACCCCCAACTGCTCCCCGGGCGCCGCAGCATAAATGGCTGCCCACTGCTCTGTGTGTGTGTTCACGGCTGTGTGTGTGCACTTTGGATGGGTAAATGCAGAGCACTAATTCCGAGTATTGGTCACCATACTTGGCCACACGTCACGTCACTTTTCTTGTTCATGTTATAATCATATTACTTATTATAACTCACCTAAATCAGGTGTTCCTGATGTTCCTAGAGATTCAGTTAAGGTCATTTATGTTTAATGTAACTCAAATCTACAGTAGGCAGGTAAGTGGTGGCAAATTAAGCCTTTTTAGCTGGAATGGCTTATTGTTGGATCTCAAAATTTACTCTACAATACTAGAGGTTTTATTTTATTCATCATTGTTATTGTGTATATAACATCCAATACTGAATATTTAATTGTGCATTACCTTGTTTTTGCATTTGGATTACCTTCGCCTTCATCTCAACACTAAACACTAAAAAAACACTAATAATTTAGTAACAAGTAAAAAATTTTTTTTTTTGTGGAAAATCTCAGAAAATATATTATAATATTGTGATGCTAAATTCACGTAATTTTAATAACAGGCCACTTAAGTGTTGAGCCCAATTTCATGACTATGACTCTAAACAAACAAGGAAAGTTTTAAAAAGTACACTTTATAATAATGTCAAATTAAAGTTTCTGGCATAATTGTGAAATTACATATAAAGATGCACTTAAGTGGTTCAACAAAAGTGCACATTTTGATTTAATTGCAATTAACGTGCAATTAAGTGTCCAAAAGCATCACATTTTGTTACAGTTAAGTGTATTATTTAAAATTATTTCCATAAGTACTTTAAAAAAAAAGTTTGCTAAAGTGTTCTTAAATGGACCTGTAGCACAATGACCAGACAATGATTTCACCTGTACCCTGATCTTTATTAAAAACTGAGAGGGGGAGAAGTTTAATACAAGTGATAATACAATTATCACCCCAAAAAAAATAAAAACGAACTGTCTGCGTTTAAAATTGAGAAAGACAAGCTTCTAAAATGAGAATGTCGCCAACTAGCTTAGCCGCTATATGCCGAAATAACACATTAGATTAAACTATTTGTGCACATAACTCAATATATTATGTTTGAATCCCTTGTTTTGCTTGCGTATTGGAGCAGGGAACCGGGCATTAACGATACGATGGACATCGCTGATTCTTACTTGTAGATCTCGGAGACATCTAGAAAATACTGACATTTTGGGCGACGCGAATGAAAAGCGGAAACTGATATCCCGACTTCTGGCGACAGCGGAAGTTCATCGCTACGCTTGTGTGTTTACAACATGTCTCTTCAATTGCACGCACGAAGGCGCCGGCGCGCTGTAGCCTGTATCCTTTCATAAAGCGTGAAATAACCTACGAGCATGCAATGCCGAGGTCAGTTAAGTCATGAAGTTACCAAAAAGGTGATTTAAAGCTGCCTTAAAACTGTGCATGCATGTAATATATTTTATATGAGTCACATTTAAGAACATGTCTCTGAAATGGTTTTCAAAACTGTCCTGGAGCCCAGCACTGTCTCTAACACACTTCTGACGTCTAAGACACCCGATTTAACTCATCAGCTCGTGTTTATTGTAGCACTTCAGTCAGTGAATACGCAGCCTGCAAAACACTAAAACAAATATCAAAGAAATAATAGTTAAACAAGAAAGTAGCCTAAAAAGAAAGTTAAATACACCCTGTCTACAGGACGCGGTGCGACAAAATACTATAAAACTCATTATAATCCGTGATGCTACACTGGAAGCGGCACGACACCACATGACAAATCCCCAACAGTAAACTGCCTCGTTCTATTTATGAGGTACTGGCACAGAGTTCAAATGTCCTGTGCAGACACTAGACAGTCTCAACCTGTTGCGACGCGGTGGTGTCGCGTACGGTGTAGACACGGTTCACTGTTCCGCTACTGTTATTACTGTAATTACACTTGTACACAAAAAGTCACGGCGACCGTCACAGTCCTAATATATATATATATATATATGCATGATAAATCGCATGCAATATTTAATGCGCATCTTGTCAGAAAGCCGGTTCTGTAAGCAGCGGTAAGTCTCCATCACCCGCAGGCTTTCACATTGAGCAGCATTAACTACACAGAGCCGTTGTTCACTGACGAGCTGCGCAAAACCACCTTCATATTCGCGATTTTTTTGCGCAGCTCGTCAGTTAATGCTGCTCCATGTGAAAGCACACACGTGATGGAGATTTACCGCTGATAAATCTTTACTGATAAGATGCGTGTTAAATATTGCATGCGATTTATCGTGCAGCCCTAATAAATATATATATATATATAATTTACATATTTAATAATGGAATTCATATGGTACATAACTGAAATATTGTGCTAAAAGTATAACCGGACAACAACAACAACATTTCTAAATTTAAAGAAAAAAATATATAATACAAGAGGGTGTGCTTACGGTATTGTAAATCATTAGTCTCTGCTTATATATACAGCTGTTGCGCAGCTCGGTCCATTGAGCCGTGCCTTTGACAGATCACTCTTTAATAGAGTGCTGTTTCATCCCAATTTCAGTGTGTTTGGCTTCCCATATCGGGGCCTTAACTGAGCACAGCGTGAAAAAACTGGCCCCGAGCTCAGAACAGGTTTACTCGGGAACCAGTGTTGAACTCGCGACACAGTTACTGCACAGCGCTGCGAGATCCAGAGAGAAGTGTTTGAATTCTGCACAGAATTCTCTGTTATAAACAGATCAAACAGTGCTGACGTGAGTCAGAAAACCTGAAATAGTAATGCTATAACCATGATGTTGTGGCAGAAAGAGTCGAATGTTATTACATTATTCATTTCAGGGTTTGTACAACCTTTGAGAGAGAAATTCAAGGACTTTTCAATGACTTTCAAGTATTTCACACAACTATTTCCAGCACTTTAAAGCTCTAAAAGGATCCAGTTTGAATGTTATTTTTAAAACGGTCATATGATGTTGCTAAAAAGAACATTATTTTGTGTATTTGGAGTAATCAAATGTGTTTATGCTGTTTAAGGTTCATAAAACACATTATTTTCCACATACTGTACATTATTGTTTCTCCTCTATGCCCCGCCCTTCTGAAACGTGTCGATTTTTACAAAGCTCATCGATCTGAAAAGCGAGGTGTGCTCTGATTGGCCAGCTATCCAGTGTGTTGTGATTGGCCGAATACCTCAAACGTGTGACGGAAATGTTACGCCCCTCACATACTGTGATGCCCTGTCCGGCCGGAGCGACGAGACAAAAACATTAAAACCCATTATAAACGAGGGGACATAATTACTGGTTATAATGACTTATAATGTCTTTTTATGCGTTGCATCGCGCTGCGTAAACATAAAACCATGTCTGCATTTGTGATCGGAGAAATGACAAACAACAAGCACTACTCTACACTGCTCAAAACTCGCGTTTGAATCTTCAGTGGCAAAACCTTTAAATATGAAAACGTACTTACAGTCTGTGAGTCAGAACAGCCGGCATTCGAACAATAAAGAATCAAAACACTTTCAAACAATATCTAGGGCATGTTGTAGTGCAGATTAAAATGTAAAAAAAGTTTGAAAATAAATAGCCTATTAAGTCTAAATATGTAAGTATTTGGCGCTGTGATGAACATCATGGCAAATACACAAATCTGAATGGCTGTTTAAATCATTTAAACACGTTTCAGAGACAGAAAGTAGTGCAGCTGCTTTGTTTACAGGGTTTCTGGGGTAACGGCTGCATTTAAATGAATTATTATTATTATTATTATTTCTGCAGTTTAGTGCCATCTGCTGTCAGAGAGTGAAAGTGCGCTTTCCTCCAGAGCGTCTCTCACATGTTCCGCCATGTGCTTCTCATCTGCTCTTGTTTACATCATTTTGACCAGTTGATGGGAAAAGTATTCTTAAAATGCATTCAAAATTCTGAATAACTTGTAATATATAATTATTCACGGTATTTAGAAGAGCCCACGATTACAATATCGTGCATATTCATTACCGTGATCGCATTACCGAATACCGGCACAAGTCTAAATGAAGCACACCTCCCATCCAATATATCGCATTGTGCTTTGGTCATTTTAATATGAAACCGTCTCAGATTTCAAATTCTGTCCATTGTATTGCAGTATTCAAACATTTAATGCGGTTTTGGCGCTGTTTAAATGATGTCCATTGTATTGCAGTATTTAAACAATAAATGCCGTTTTGGCACTGTTTAATGTGGAGTGACAGATCGCTGTAGGGCCTCAGATCAACAGGCGCAGCAGCGCGAGGCGCACGTGAACTGATCATCACCTCCACATTAATACCATCTTCAGCACAAAATAAACATGACTAAACATCCGAAGGTAAGTTAAAAGAAAGAGTACAACTTTACAATTCGTATCCCGTCTCATGTAATCTCTCAATCAGTGTTTCAGCCGCGCAAAGACTAGGCTTGCCGCGATAGACGGTGTTGACGGTGATACCGGTGTTAAGCCACAACACTCGTCACTTGCCCACCGCGGCACCGACCCCCACCGTCGTTTTGATTTTTTTATAGAAATAAAAATCATTTAGTTCCGTAAAAGAACAGACACTACAATTAAAAACTGAACGCGGCTGCTCAATGCAGCGTGCCGAACGACAGTCGCATCACAGATCAGATTTCATTTCTCCAGCAAGGAGAGCGAGTCGAGCTGACTGACAAGAAGAGTGAGGCGAGACAGACAAGAAGAGTGAGGCGAGACAGACAAGACGAGTGAGGCGAGACAGACAAGAAGAGTGAGGCGAGACAGACAAGACGAGTGAGGCGAGACAGACAAGAAGAGTGAGGCGAGACAGACAAGACGAGTGAGGCGAGACAGACAAGACGAGTGAGGCGAGACAGACAAGAAGAGTGAGACGAGACAGACAAGACGAGTGAGGCGAAAGAGGTGAGACAAACAAGACGAGTGAGGCGAGAGAGGTGAGACAGACAAGACGAGTGAGGCGAGAGAGGTGAGACAGACAAGACGAGTGAGGCGAGACAGACAAGAAGAGTGAGACGAGACAGACAAGACAAGTGAGGCGAGAGAGGTGAGACAAACAAGACGAGTGAGGCGAGAGAGGTGAGACAGACAAGACGAGCGAGGTGAGACAGAAGAGAAGAGCGAGGCGAGACAGACGAGAAGAGCGAGACGAGACAGACGAGAAGAGCGAGACGAGACAGACGAGAAGAGCGAGGCGAGACAGACGAGACGAGTGAGGTGAGGTGAGGCGAGACAGACGAGAAGAGCGAGGCGAGAGACAGACGAGAAGAGCGAGGCGAGACAGACGAGAAGAGCCAGGCGAGAGACAGACGAGAAGAGCGAGGCGAGAGAGACGAGAAGAGCCAGGCGAGAGACAGACGAGAAGAGCGAGGCGAGAGAGACGAGAAGAGCCAGGCGAGAGACAGACGAGAAGAGCGAGGCGAGAGAGACGAGAAGAGCCAGGCGAGAGACAGACGAGAAGAGCGAGGCGAGAGGCAGACGAC
>NW_015506210.1:89788-93949 GCF_001515645.1 Sinocyclocheilus grahami | reverse complement strand
GAGGGGGGGGAGAGACAGAAGAGACGAGCGGGGCGAGACCGACGAGACGAGCGGGGCGAGACCGACGAGACGAGCGGGGCGAGACCGACGAGACGAGCGAGGAGAGACAGACGAGACGAGCGGGGCGAGACCGATGAGATGAGGGAGGCGAGACAGACGAGAAGAGCGGGGCGAGAGACAGACGAGACGAGCGGGGCGAGAGACAGACGAGAAGAGCGAGGCGAGACAGACGAGACGAGACGAGAAGAAGAGTGAGGCGAGACAGACAAGACGATCGCGGATGATTTAGTTTCGAAACAAAATGCAAAAGCGCCTGTTTGGCAATATTTTGGATCTTTTAAAAAGCCTGTTGACTTCTGACGTTTATCTGATTTTGGAAGTATTTTTAAACATTTGTTTCTTATTTAATTGGTTCCACAGTGTTTGCTGATTTTTACTTTATTTAAACTTTGTGTCATTTATTTATTTTATTTGACATCAAGGTGTACGCCGTGCCTCCAAGCTTTCTTATTCGTTTTGCTAATAACCGTTCTACGTTTCTTATTTATTTGGTTATATACATGTTTACTTAGCCTATTTCCAGTTTTGTATACCTATTTAAACTTTATGTAAGTTATTTGTTATTTTATATTAGACATAGCCTGCCCTATAGCATGCTGTATTTGTATTGTTAATAAAAGTTCTATGTTTTATATATATAGGCTAAAGTGAGTTTGACGTTGTATTTTGTTGTTGCATTCAAGCAATTGACACGAACTGCCACTAATTCGAAAGTGAAAGTAAAAAGCGCACAGCACTTTTAAGTTATTTAAAAGCGAAGGAAAGTGAGGAAAAGAGGGACAATTCAAACGAACTAAAAACTAACAATTGCTTTACTCCGAATTGTAACCGAATTTGAAAGTGAAAGTAAAATGCGCAGGCTGCTTTTACAAGCTATTTAAAAGCGAAGGAAAGCGAGGAAAAGAGGGAACGCCCCGCGGTGATACCAGTATTACCGGTGTTGTCACACGTCGATTAGCCGGTGGGAGAATCACCGCCACAACCCTAGCAAAGACGCCAATATAACGGTTTGTAAACAATGCCATGTAACGTCACATTTACCTCAGAAAAACATATTCCGTGACCATAAACCCATTAGTCAGATAGAAAAATAAACTGTACAGAGGGCATGTTATTAAATATATGCACCATATAACATTTACCTTGTCATTTTTACTGTTCTTCAGTGTTTCATTTATGTTTGACTAAATCCATCAAGTTTTATGACAGCCACCATTTAAATGTTTATAGCCAATAACAAAAACGAATTGAAGTAGAAATATTATTATGTAATTATAACTGTATTATTTTTAAAATATTTTTTTTAGCAGTTGCGTAGCCTACAAATCAGTTTTAACCTTCAATATTATAGTAATGTAGTACTAACTGGCTCTCATGTATGTTTTACAGCATTAGTTTTAGAGATTGTTTTTCCTTGAGAAAATTTGGCATGTACTGTACCTGATATATATCCAACATAATCGATATTGAATCTAATCCCAGCCCTACTCTCAAATGTTAGTCTGGAGCTCTGGACACCATTTTTGAGGATAACTTTGTATTAAATCAGAAAACAAAGACTCCAGGAAAAACATAAATTAAATTGAAAACACCATACATTAAAAGCATCTTACTCTGTAGACATTAATTAGGAAAGGAAAGCATTTAATTCCCCATCAGTTGCAAAAGAATATCATGATAAATATTGATAGCGTATGATATGGAAAAAATGTGATTTAATAAATCAAGCAGGCCTTATTCGTTACTCCTGCATTATTATTATTATTACTACTATATGTCATAACACTGGGGTTAAGAGATTAAAGCATGCCTTCAGATGTCTGCCTCTGCTGATCTGTCGTTCACTCGATCACATTCACACATTCATCACGCCACACATGCCATAAACTCGTTCCACAGCGCGCTCACGGAGCATAATAAAACATGTACTCACCATTAACACAATCCTCTCATGAATGTCGATCTGCGTCGATATTTCGCGAGTGCTCCGACACCGCTACACCAGCCCCGCTACACGGCTAACGCGGCTAACGCGACGCACCACGCCACAGTGACGCTACACGGCTAACGCGACGCACCACGCCACAGTGACGCTACACGGCTAACGCGACGCACCACGCCACAGTGACGTAGGTAGGGTGCGTGCGAATGTCCAAAACGCCTCTTTTTCTTTTTTCTGCATGTGAACATAGGCTATATAGCAACAAGAGAATTACAACGTTGCATATAAATGCCATCAGTACACATTATTAAATAAAAGTAAAATAATAATTTCGCCAGAGGAATAAAGAGAGAGAGAAAAAAACACAAATAATGAAGACGGTACAGTTTACTTGTCTATTTCAAATTTGCAGATAATATTAGAAGTCCTGAGAGCTTTTTTTTTCATTTATATATACCATATTGCAGTATTGTTTAAATTCGCTGATCAAATGAAAAAAAAGATACTTCCCCATTACAGCCAGTAATAGAGTACTATACACTTCGTCCTTTTCTATCCCATAATCATTAACATATATATCATATCAGACCCACCCAGTTTAACAGCTGTATTAAGTTTTCTTGTACTGAAATTCTCGACATCAACCCAAGATATCTTTGTATAAATGCAATGAAAAAATTGTTTCTTTTTCATTACTACAAAACTCACAAGAACAGTCAATATTCAATTTAAAATGTTCCAATACATGTTTCACTGGATACATTCTATGCAATATTTTATACGAAACTTCCTTTCCTTTGTTATTAACAAAGAATTGATCAACCATTCTCCAAGCCTCATGCCAATTTAAATCTCCAAATATTGATGACCAGAAAAATCCAGCTGGAGGATATGTAACATCATTTACTACATTTCTAAGTTGTTTTTAAAATAGTAATATTTCCAATAAAAATTGTATTAGTTATATAGTCTAGATTAGGGTTTTTACTGCATTCATTTAAATAATATATGTTTGGTTAGTCAGTTGAAGAATAGTGATGGATACTGTGTAATCCAATTAATTTTAAATACTAAATAAATATTGTTTAGGGTATCATAATTAAATACCTCCAGGGGCCCGTTCTTCATACGTGGCTAGCTCAGTTAGCTGGATGTGACTGTTGATGATTTGGCCTGATCTTGGATTGTTTGGTTCTTCGAAGCTCATTCTGGAGTTGCTGTCATAGCAACAGATCCGTAAACTTAAACCGGCTCGGGAGCAGCTTATTTAATGTAAACAGGATTAGATGGCATCTTTTTAAAGGGTTCATATGATGTTGCTAAAAAGAACATTATGTTGTGTATTTGGAGTAATCAAATGTGTTTATGCGGTTTAAGGTAAAAAAAACACATTATTTTCCACATACTGTACATTATTGTTTCTCCTCTATGCCCCGCCTTTCTGAAAAGCGTCGATTTTTACAAAGCTCATCGGTCTGAAAAGCGAGGTGTGCTGTGATTGGCCAGCTATCCAGTGCGTTGTGATTGGCCGAATACCTCAAGCGTGTGACGGAAATGTTACGCCCCTCACCATACTGTGATGATGCCCTGTCTGGCCGGAGCGACGAGACAAAAACATTAAAACCCATTATAAACCAGGCATTTGTTGCATCCAGTGGTGACATAATTACTGATTATAATGACTTATACTGTCTATTTACACGTTGCATTGCATTGCATCGTGCCGCGTAAATATAACAATCTGTCTGCATTTGTGATCGGAGAAATGACAAACAACAAGTGCTACTCTACTGCCCAAAACTCGCGTTTGAATCATCAGTGGCAAATCCTTTATAGATGAAAACATACTTACAGTCTGTGAGTCAGAACAGCCGGCATTGTAGTCTACTCTCCCAGGATCAGGAAACAGTCCTCCATAAAATGTGCTGCACACATCTGAATATTTGGGTTAAACTGTTCTGGAACAGTGTTGTAAATACAACTTAACCACTGATTTCTAGTCGTGTCCTCTTTTGGAAGATCAAACAAAGTAGTTTCGCTTTCACAACGAAAAACACAGCGGCCTAGCATGAGCAGAAGCACCGGCTTAGCGTGCACTGAGGCCGGGATAGAGTGAGCAGGCTGGACTCCGCTTTGTCCACGGTGAAAGTTGATGTATT
>NW_015506210.1:88299-89268 GCF_001515645.1 Sinocyclocheilus grahami | reverse complement strand
ATCTACAATGGATGCTCTGATATTATTTGAAAATTATGTTAAAAAAGCTCTAATAATGAAAGAATTTCTTGTTGCTGTTTTCTTTGACATTGAAAAGGCATATGACACTTTATGGAGGGAGGGACTGTTAATTAAGTTAAATAAAATCGGAATAGGGGGGAGAATGTATAATTGGATATTACATTTTTTGTTTGAGCGTACATTCCAGGTAAGAATAGGGGAAGAAATGTCAGCATCGTATGATATCCTGAATGGGGTTCCACAAGGAAGTGTAATCAGTCCAATTTTATTTAATGTAATGATTAATGATATATTTGAAAGAGTTAAACCAAGCATTGGGAAGGCATTATATGCAGATGATGGTGCAGTATCGAGAAGAGGTAGGAATTTATGAAATGTAGTTAAAGGAATACAAGAATCAATAAATGAAGTTGAAAGGTGGTCAGTAGATTGGGGATTGAAGTTTTCAGTATCAAAGACTCAATATATGGTTTTTACAAAGAAAAAGAAAAAGGAACAAATTTCTCTGAAATTATATGAACAATTGTTAGAAAGAGTGACCGAGTTCAAATATCTTGGATTAATCTTTGATGAAAAAGTAACTTGGAAGAGACATATTAAGAAAATTGAAAACAAATGCAAAGGAGTAATAAATTGCATGACTTAGCTATGAATGGGGAGCAAGGAAAAGTGCAGTTACATGTATATCAAGCCTTAATACGGTCTAGCATAGACTATGGGTGTGCAGTGTATGGTGCTGCAGCAAAATCAGAATTAAAGAAACTGGACAACATACAGTCCAGAGCACTTAGAATCTGCTGTGGAGCAATAAGATCAACTCCTCTAGATGCCATCAGGGTCGAAATGGGGGACATGCCATTAGATTTAAGAAGAGAAAAGCTTGCGATAATGTATTGGGTTAATCTACAGGGTAGTAATAAGAGACATCGTACACGCACAATTTTAAAT
>NW_015506210.1:85021-88151 GCF_001515645.1 Sinocyclocheilus grahami | reverse complement strand
GGTCTGGAGAATGAAGAAATCTGTCCCAACATGCCATTAAATGGGGTATCGGTATGGAATATTCCTGAACCCATTGTTGAAATGAGATTGTTGGAGGCCCGGGAAAAAGCAGAAGAAAGATATACTAATAGTTATGAAATCAATGTTTTTATGAGAGAAAATCTTTATTATTTTATACAGATCTAAACAGATGGATCTAAAGACCCAATCAAACAAAAAGTGGGCATAGGAGTGTACATTCCAAGATTTAAGATGAAAATAAGTTTAAGGTTAAGTGACAAATTGTCTGTATATTCTACAGAATTAACTGCTGTAATAGTAGGATTGCAGTGGGTAGAACAGATTAAGCCAAATAGGACTGTAATTTGCTCAGATTCTTCATCAGCTCTTAAAAGTATATTGTCGACCTGCTAGTAGAAATGTATACATTACTGTACAGACTGAACATAGAGGGTATAATCGTATACTTTTGTTGGTTACGGCACATATTGGGATAGTAGGGAATGAAACAGCGGATAAGTTAGCAAAAGAAGCTTTAAAGAAAAACTTGGTGGATGTTAAGTTACTGGGAAGGAATGAGATAAAATCAGTAGTAATTAATAGGGAAATAATAAGAATATGGCAACAAAGATGGGAAAATAGCAGCACAGGTAGGTGGTATTATAATATTGTAAAATCAGTAGGGAAAAAATAACAGTTTTATGGAAGACACAGAAAGGAAGAAGTAATGATTTCTAGATTAAGGATGGGTCACACACACAGGAATAAACTCAACACTTGCATTAATGGGGAAGCATGAAAATGGAATGTGTGATGAATGTGGTGTTTTTGAAACAGTAGAGCATGTGCTCTTTAAATGTAGTATATATGAAGATCAGCGTAACAGTCTTTTTAGCAATATAAGGAACAGCCCAGTGAGTGTCGTGGACCTTCCGGGAAAGGGTTTGAGTGATAGTCAGATGTTTAAGGTGGTTTTAACATGTTTAGAGCTCACAGGATTTAGTGTTTGAGGATGAGGATCATCTCGGAGGTTGAGGAGCACAGTGTGGAAGCTGGAGGAGCTGAACATGCAGCGCCAGCTGAAGCTTGGGCTCTGATCCTCTGGGGTGGGTGGGGCATTACCAAATTATTATTATTTTTTTTCAGTACAGATTCATCACCCATGTGCGGAAGATATACAGTAGGTGGCGGTAATACTCCTAAGGAGTGAACGGCCATTGAACAAAAAGAAGAAGAAAAATTTGTTGCTGTCTTGACGCTAGCCAAATGAGCCAATCGCTGCACTGCTGAGCGTGGTCTCGAGTATTGATACATCTGCGCTTTAGGGGGAACACAAGAACATGCACTAATCTTAGACAACTTAATCCAGCTATTTTCATCAAATCTGCTTGAAGAACCAAATTAGCCAGAGATCAGTTATCACGATTACTAGATCTGGAATTTTTCAAATCATCTCAGATGTATTAAGCGAGGTACGAAGAACGGGCCCCAGGCCCCCATTGTCCTTTAAATTGCATAATATCTCTTTTTTCAAATAATGTGGTTTTCTTTTCCAAATAAAGTCGAAAATTAATTTGTCCAACATTTTAACTACTTTAGAAGGTATACTATGAAGGTAAAATAATGCCTAAAATATTTGCATACGCAGGGTAAGAGTTGTGGAAGTGTACATAAGACTGTGAGCGTAAATTCAATTTGCATGCGCAACAGAAGCTTTGTAAAGGTGTAAATCGCGTTTCAAGCGTAAGAAATTTCTTTTTGCAGCATTTTACTGTTACTGGTAAGTGTAATTCATATATTGCGAAACTGCAGCTTCATGCTAACACAAAAGAAATATGATTCTGACTTCCATTTTTCCACGCTTACACTTTTGGCACATTTTTTTCGCCAAAAGACGGTCAAAAGTACTGCAAGCCTGTGAACAATAAGTTGCAAGCGAAAACAACAGTTTAAAGAACTGCAAAACTGATTTACTGCATAGAACCAATCTGTATGTGTAAAAAACTAACTGTTGCAAATGTCTAAATGACTTGTTGTGTATGTGGGGCAAAAAGTTCCTGAAATAAACCGATATGTACAGCTCCGTCTTTCTTTTCTCTGCGCTTACAATTTTGGCACTGTTCTCTCACCAACTGAGTTCTGCGAGCGTGAGGGGGAGGGCGGGGCCACCTTCTTCTTGTAGCCAATCAAATGAGCCTCTCGCTGACTCTCCATTTACTCTTATCTGATTGGTTCAGTAAACACATCATACGCCAAGACACTGCCTCTTTAGACAGTGAGAGATCAATGCCGATGCAAACAGCAAAGTAAAAATTTCTTACCGTGTTTCCACGTTTCCACGTTTACCAATCCGGACTCCGTACGTTGGAGAATCGCCAAACGTTATCCCCAATTCCATAATCTTCTATGCCATCATCTTTTTTTTTTAATCATTTTGCATTTCATGCAATTAAGTTTGAAACCAACTTTAGTTGTCCTGACTTCTTGTTCAATGGCCGTTCACTCCTTAGGAATATTAGTTGTCTTGACTTAATTTTGTTTGCCTATTTTATCAGCCTGCCAATTAGTTATTGGTCAACTAGGTGACAGTTATTATGAGTTTATCTGTTACTAGCAACTAGTGTGAGTGTGTGAATGAGTTTAAATAAATAAAAAATAAAAAGATAATAAACCAATACAATTAAACACATATACAAATAGTAAAGACTAACTTCAATATTTAAAAAATTATAAAATACAAAATAGATACTAAATATATAACCATACCTATCATAGACTATTTGCTGAGTAAACACTGTTCAAAGATTTTTAGTATGCTACTCTGTACTGTACATTAGTGCATGTAGGGTAGATATTGCAAATGTTGTATAAAATAAAGTTCTGAGACATTTGCAGTGATGCATCACGTTTTTTAAAATTTTGTTTAATGTCCATTAAAAGCGCAATGCACATCCCCAGTTTACACATTGGGCCTATTCTTATGATAATATTTATATGAATAACACAACAAAAAAGATATGATTTTGATATGATTTACTAGTCAGGATGTAACCTGTTAACCTGTTCCCCCCCATTTTGAGACTCACAGCTAAAAATGACCTACCTAACTTAAAAGGGTAACAGTCAGTGT
>NW_015506210.1:81942-84022 GCF_001515645.1 Sinocyclocheilus grahami | reverse complement strand
AAATTTCACAAATCCCGTTTTCAGGGGAGTCCATGTCTCATTAAGGGGAGCCGAGCTGCCCCTAGCTCCCCCGTAGTTCGCCCCCTGGTAACAGTTCCTGACAACAGTGTGCTACACACACATTTTGGTGTCTTTGGAAAAAAGATCATCCAGAGTTGATAATGCTCAAAAAGATAAAAAGTTATAGACACTGAAGTACCTTGAAAAATATTGTACCATACTGAATGTTTTTTATTTCATATACAAATACAGTGGGGCAAAAAAAGTATTTAGTCAGCCACCAATTGTACTGCTCTAGAGGAGATCTGCATGGAGGAATGGGCCAAAATACCAGCAACAGTGTGTGACAACCTTGTGAAGACTTACAGAAAACGTTTGACCTCTGTCATTGCCAACAAAGTGTATATAACAAAGTATTGAGATGAAATTTTGTTATTGACCAAATACTTATTTTCCACCATAATTTGCAAATAAATTCTTTAAAAATCCTACAATGTGATTTTCTGGATTTTTTTTCTCATTTTGTCTCTCATAGTTGAGGTATACCTATGATGAAAATTACAGGCCTCTCTCATCTTTTTAAGTGGGAGAACTTGCACAATTGGTGGCTGACTAAATACTTTTTTTCCCCACTGTACATGAAATCAGTCCTTGAGCAATCCAGAAAAGTAATGGTTTGAAAGTCACGTCTCATGAGTTTATATTTCAAATTTGAAGAAGATACCATGAAAAATGAGATTCCTGCAGTCATTTTTCTGAGACTATGTCTAGTCCCCCTGTCCCCCCCTCCCGTTTGAGGAAAAATAGCCACCAAATGTAACCCTTACAAATGTAAGGGTTCTACAAAAATATTTTAGTCATTATACATACAACTGCATACTTTTTCAATTATAAAATAATAGACTGAATCTTAAGCCCAATTCGCACGAGATTAGTATTATCTGGGGACCTTGTGTGATTTTGAAATTACCCCCCCCCCCACCCCATCTGAATTCCGTGTGGGGCATTCGCACGGGATAAGCAACGCCTGGGATTTTACTCGAATTTACTGACTTCTCTCCCGGATACCTGGATGTCAAGGCTTTGAGAGTCCCGTTCTATGGTCCAGATGGATTTAAAGAAACTAATATAGTTTCGTGCACTTTCATTTACATTTCACCAGGTTAAAATAATATCTCAAGCTTTATGCTTGATTTATTTGTAACACATTAACCTCAAAACCTTTTCAGCTTTCTCTTTCTGCAAATTGTATGGTGTAGGGATATGATAACAGCACCCAAAATAATATCAAACACTCCAACGCAGCTCCATTCTTCGCAGAAGATGGATAAAAAGGCGCACAGCAAACAAAAACCTTGAAAAATGATATGCGACCCACCAAATGCAGGCCGAATCACAGAGATGCCGAATCACAGAGATGCCGATTCGCACGGGACGAATATTATCACAGGACCTCGGTGTTCGGCGAAATATGGTAGGTCATTTGCGGGGGAATTTTTACATTACAAATTACAGACATGGCCGATTCGCACGGGACTAAGATCACGGACAACCTCTGCAATTATTACAAATGACTGGAGGTCACCAGGTAATACTAATCCCGTGCGAATAGGGCTTTAGACATCGTATAAGTGATTTATTTGAGCACTAGAAAAATACAATAAGAATAATTTTTGAATAATAAAAAGAAAAAAAGAAGAGAGAGAAAAAAGTATTAGCTTTGTATGTAAAGTACATACTCTTGATTGCCAGACATACAGCATTCACACTGATAGCTGCTCATACAGTCAGAAATCACATGCTGATGGCCGGTCATACAGATGATAATCATACAGATGGCCGGCCATATAGTCAATAATCACACTCTATGGCCGTTCATATAGACCACATTCACACTGATAGCTGCTCATACAGTCAGTAAACACACGCTGATGTGCGGTCATACAGATGGTAATCATGCAGATACAGCCACATTCCCCACAAAACACACACACACATATATGAAAAATGTTGAATAGGGAAAAAAAGAATTGTGTGTGTTAGAAAACACTCTCTGTCTTGTTAAGGTTCCATGATATGC
>NW_015506210.1:76676-77184 GCF_001515645.1 Sinocyclocheilus grahami | reverse complement strand
ACATACTTACCAACCTAGTAGTAAAGAATGACCATTCATATTGTATATCTGTGGAAGACCTCTCCTCAGCTGGGGCACCATAATCTTATCATCTTGACTTTAGTAGTGAGAGCTGCAAAGACTCTGAGGAAGAAAAATCAATGGACGGGTGTCAAGATTATGATGATGAATTTGACTTGGCAGGGGAGGGAATCATCAATAGTGAGGATGAAAGTGTCAGTGCTATTAAGAATGAGGAACCAAATATCTTACAACAGTGGTTCTAAAAACTCCTCAGAAAATATTTGGCTCTCCAAGAACCACCATAATACGGAGCCCGAGAAGTCACCTGTAGGAGAAAAAAAAAACAATCCGTGCTCACGAATTCTTAAACCGTACCCACGAATTTCCAATCCGTGCCCTCAGATTTTGTAAACCATACCCACAAATTCATAATCCATGCGCACGCTTTCGCAAATCCGTTCCCACGGGTTTGTAAACTGTACTCACGGATTTGTGGCCCCCCCCC
>NW_015506210.1:67710-70121 GCF_001515645.1 Sinocyclocheilus grahami | reverse complement strand
AATTTACTCAAGTGAACTATCCATTTAATGAAATAAAGAAAGCTTTTACAGGCAGATTTTCTTTTTTCCTCTTTTCTTTTAGATTGACTGCTGTGCAGTCAATAGTATGTCAGATGAGCAACTACTGACATATGTCCCCAGATTTGGAGACCGGATAGCAATAAGACAGTACTGCAGAAGAGAGGTAGCTGCATTAGAAGGAAATACCATAGTATCTAAAGCCACAGCAAACCTCATGGCAAAACTGCAAGGAAAGCGGGACAGAAAGAGGAAGCATTGTGATAATCGTTCAGAAAAATTCAGTGGAAACACAAATGCCCAAAAAACTGAGCGAAGTTACCAAATGGGACTGTTTGAAGAGGTCCATGGCTGCTTTGTCCAAATCAAAGAAAAACGAGGTGGTGGAACCAGACACTTAAAGGCTTTAAAGAGTGCTACCATGGCAGAACTTTTGGAGTGTGGCAAGGATCTGTTCTTTTCAAATAGAAAAAATAAACTAGGGGATATAAATGAATTTGAGCTGAAATTAAGAGACTTCACAGAAGTAGTAGATCCACAAACAACATTAGGTGAACAATATGAAATAAGGAAGGTAAAGATACCGAGACTGTATCTGTCTTGCAAGAGAACAGACACAACTGCAAGCACAAGCATTCAAAGAGTAGATGAGTATGTACCTGAAGGTCCTTCTACCTCTGCCTTGGCATGTGAATGCGATGAAGAACCTGTTGCCATAACTGAGGACAATGATTCCATCATTGACTCATCATTTTTGTCAGAAGACGGTGTAGTGATTATAGAACCAGGGATAATGAATGTAATGCACAGTTCAATTTCAATTGATGAAGAAATTCAGTTGGGATATACTGTTTTTCAAGACAGTACAATACTGGATGACACTCTACCAATGGACCCTGCTGAAATAGTGCAAGATAAGCCACAGGCTACCAAGTTAAGGCTTCGCAGGGGAAACATTTTCCAAGATCTCAATGCAGCTTTCACAGATGGCTTAATATCTGTCAATGACTGTCTTGTAGAAATTGAGATGGTCCTACCTAATGGTAGCACTGAGAAAGGAGAAGACAATGGTGGAATTCTCAGAGATGCATTGAGTTAGTACTGGGGTACTTTTTTCATGGAATGTACAGCAGGAAGTGTAACGGATGGGGAAAAACACACTCACACACAGGGTTTCTTCAGTTTTGGTTTATCTTTTTGGGAAAAGATTAGAATAAATCACATTGGCTGAAGACAATACTGCAGATATTCATGGAAAAACCGCAGCAGTAACACTCAAATCTGCTCTTTACAGCTGAACTCATATTACATGTGGAAACTTATAATTAATAACAAGAAAACAATTTGCTAAATACGATCAGTTAACATTTATAATGAAATAAACAAGAAAGCAACATACCTTTTTGGGACAAGATTAGAATAAATCACATTGGCTGAAGACAATACTGCAGATATTCATGGAAAAACTAGAAAAATAGAAATTACACCCTCAACTCATAATACAATTAACTGTCAGAAGGCTTAAGACAGACACAATGACCACATAAAATGAGCTCGTTCCTACTCGTGTGACGCAGGAGGAAATTCAATACATGTACAACTATTTCAACAACAGTGTTAAAGTGTCAAATGTATTATAAACATGTTCAAATACATAAATGCAATCAATTGCGTCGAAAACATTCGCTTAAAACATATTATCTTCACAGTTAATACGTTAATGAGACAGAGCATGAAAAATCGTGCATACCCGCAGCAGTGACACTCAAATCTGCTGCTGTACGGAAAGAGAAGAGGGACAAAATACTACATTTGCAGTACCATTATCGGCCACAGGAGGGAAGACTTCGAACACAAACTAATACAACAAAATGCCTTATTTTATGGAATTCACATATAAACGGTTTAAATTAAATGTTCTTTTTAACCCTGTTACATCCACCCCCACTGAAGTACATAAAATAAATGCCTGACCAGGGGAGCATCACCAACAGATCTCAGGTTAACAGCAATAAATTTCAAAATAAAGAAGGATCTCCCTATTAAAAGGCTAGTCAAAAATACAATTATCCCTTGAGGATGAAGTGACGAGAGAGTAGCGCTAAGCTCTCCCACCAGCTACTGACAGTAGAACATCTACATACATTCCACAATATCCTTCCACAATAAGTTTTTTGATACAATACTCAAAACAAAAAGAAAAGTTGATGTAGAATCCCACCAGGATTTGAAGGCATCCCATTTCATCAGGTATGTGCTTTCCCAACTATTATTTTCTAGATACGAAATGGACTACTAAAACACATTTTAACCAATAGACTTTTAAGCAGAGAAAGCTCTAAGAACTCACTTATAAACAGACTGAACATTGTGTTTAGTGTCTTGAACCATGG
>NW_015506210.1:65821-67415 GCF_001515645.1 Sinocyclocheilus grahami | reverse complement strand
ATCTCCTCCTAAAGTCTCATCCTCCACCGCACTCAATGACAGGTCAGAAGGCGACCTCTGACAAGAGTCGGATGCGTCAGAAAGCTAACCAGACAGGGAATTCTTCATGATCACTGGTAAGAAATTCACCAGCATCAACAGGTTCCGATGAACAACTTTTTCCTAACCTGTGGCTGGATTACGGATCCTGTAAGTGTGAATGGCTGGTATACGGTCCACAACAGTGTAAACTGTCGAATCCCATCTGTCAGCGACTTTCCTCTTACCCCTTTCAGTTTTATTTGCCAGGAGCACTTGATCACCTATGTCGATGTCCAGTCCTTTCACCCTTCGGTTATACAACTCAGCATGTCTTTTCTGCTCTTTTGTTGCATGTTCTTGTGCAATTTGTAATGCTTCTTTCAGATCTTTGACCAGAGTAATCACAAACTTATCACAGCAGGTTACAGCTATACCCGGGTATGTTTGAGGATAAGCGAGCGGATAACCTCAGCTTTCAGTTCCAAAATCAGAGGTTACTTTCAGGGTATGTAAGTAACCACAGTAACTTGCTCTCTGAAGATGTTCCAGGGTTAGTTCACTTCAGCGCACGTGTGATCTACTGACGAGCCTTCAGTGGGCTTGACAGATAGCGCACAACATTATATAATATAACACGCCCAAACATCAAATAAAAAGGAGCAAAACCTGTCGTTTCGTGGGTTGTACAATTATACAGAAACGTCAGTGTCTGTAACCGTCTTGGCCAGTCTCTCTTCACATCTGGTGATAAAGCTTGTATCATATTTCCAAGGGTTTTATTAAAGCGCTCCACACTTCCATTACCCATCGGGTGATACAGAGTTGTGTGCGACTTGTTCACCCCAGAGACCCTCAGAAGCTCCCGGATCAATTTACTTTCAAAGCTTGGACCCTGATCACTATGGATTCATTCTGGGAGGCCGTAAATTCAAAAATACTTGTCCCATAGGACCCTGGCAACCTGTTTGGCAGACTGATCTCTACACACAAAGGCTTGTGCTAGCCTCATAAAATGATCAGTCACTACCAAGACGTCAACAGACTTGTTTGTGGAATCTTCTGCGGACCAAAAGTCTATCCAGACAAGCTCTAATGGTCTACTTGTCGAAATGCTCTCCAGGGGAGCTCTACCAGAAGGATCTGCTGTTTTGCTCACAGTGCAGCGATGGCATAGACACACATAGTCCCTCACGTTTCGATCCATATTAAGCCAAAAGAAGCGCTGCCTTGCGAGGCTAATACTCCGCGACTGACCCTGGTGACCACCATCGTCATGGATTCCTCTTAAGATCACACTCACCAAAGACTCTGGGACAACAAACTGATGGCGTTTTGTTCTTGATAGTTGATCACGAGACACTCTGTATAAGATACCATTTCTGACAACTAGTTTCTCCCAGTGCTTCAGATATCGAATAACAGCCATTGATTCCTTTGCCCTTTCTCTTCTAGAAGGCCTACGCTGACGCTCAACATAATACAAAACTCTTGACAAAGTCTCATCTGCGAGTTGTTTTTCACGCAGATTCTGTTCTGAATATGCTGGCAACGTGTCCTTCCCTATGGACATGAT
>NW_015506210.1:62470-65811 GCF_001515645.1 Sinocyclocheilus grahami | reverse complement strand
CACCGATGTTCCACTCAACATGCGAGCTCAATATAGCGGAGACATTTGCATTTGGAACAGTCAGAAGTTCTTTGTTTTGTTGGATGTTAGATTCGCTTGACTGGCCTAGATTAAGGACACACTGCCTCCTGTCTGTATCACATGAACGTCTGAAGGCATCCTGCACTGAATCTGCAGACATCCCTCTGGAACCAGACAGAAGTGCCCTATATGGCTCCTTGAACAGTCTCTCCGTGACATCAGTTTTGACAAAGGGAACCCGGCTCAGGGCGTCAGCGACTATGTTTTGGGGGCCAGGCACGTACTTTATGTCAAAGTTGTAGCTAGCCAATTTAGCCACCCAACGTTGTTCGCAGCAATCAAGTTTGGGTTTTGTAAGTATATGGGCCAAAGGATTATTGTCAGTCAAGACAGTGAATTCATGTCCTTTGAGCCAATGACTGAATTTATCACATATTGACCATTTCAAGGCCAAAAACTCCAAACGATGTGCTGGATAATTTTGCTGCGACCGAGAAAGGGACTTACTAGCGAAGGCTACAGGCCTGGCTTTTGTCTCCCCCTCCAGGACCTGCGAGAGCACAGCTCCAATACCATCTAAGGAGGCATCCGTTGCCAGTATGAAAGGGCGATCAAAATCTGGATGGGCAAGGACAACGCTCTCGACCAGTGATGTTTTCAACCTCTCAACAGCCTGATCCTGCGCTTGTGTCCAGTCACTGGGTTTCAGCTTCCTATTCTGGTGACCATGATTCAGCTTCAGTAGAATTTTCGCTCTTGCTTTCTGACCCTTCAGAAGACTTAAGAGAGGCTTGGCTATGGCAGAAAAGTTTGGAATAAAGTGCTGGTAGTAATTCACCATTTCCAGGTACGATCTTATTTTTCTTCTGAGAAGGAGTTGTTACATCAAGCTCCATCAAATCCAAACTACTTATCTTGGAGATGCTTTCGACTTTGCTTGAGTCCGTGGATGCACCCGTCTGATCAATCATATGCCCAAGGAACTTCACTGATTTCCTCATCAGGTGACATTTTTTTGGAGCCAGCTTAAGATTGTATGCGCGAAGTCTGCCAAACACCATTTCTAAATGATCAAGAGCAGTTTTCTCATCTGGTCCGAAGACAATCAAGTCGTCCAGATAACACAGGAGACTGAAAAAGTTTTCATCCCCAAATATGTTGATCATCATATGCATGAAGCTGCCAGGACTGTTGCAGAGGCCTTGGGGTAACCGATTGTATTCGAAAAGGCCCATTGGCGTTGTAAAGGCAGTAAACTTGCGGTCTTCCTCATGCAGTGTCATATTATAGAAACCAGACGTCAAATCAATTGTGCTAAACAGGGCATTTCTGCCAAGTGCTGCCAAACAATCCGCCTGATGTGGAAGAGGGTGCGTGTCCTTCAGCGTTCTCCTGTTCAACCAGCGGAAGTCAGTACACACGCGCAGGTCCCCGTTCTTCTTCCAGACCAAAACGAGAGGAGAAGCATACTCGCTGGTAGATCGCCTAATTATTTCCTTCTCCATTTCAGTCAGTACTTGACGCCATTTTTTATATTGACTGGGTGCTACTCGTCTGAATGGAAGCCTGAATGGTCTGGTGTCTGAGAGGTGTATTCTATGCATGAAACCCCTTGCCTCTCCACAGTCAAGTAAAAAAATGTCTTCATAACTCAGAATCAGGTTCAGCAACCGTTGCTTGCATGCATCAGAGATATCACACGAGTCAATGGTAAGACTGTCTAGACCAACTGACTTCAGACGCTCACTCACAGATGGCACATCGGCCACATCATCGGACAAACTCGTGGGGCAGTTTACCAGGAAAGGATCGACTGTATTGGTGTGATCAAAATCTTCGAGTGCAATGCATGGATAGATGTCTGCGATTTTTGCATTACGTCTCAATAACACTGGACTGCTTGATGTGTTGATAAGCTTCAAGGGGATCCATCCATCTCCCCACAAAGACGTGATTAGTCTAGCCACCATAACACCTCTGGGAGCAGAGTGAGAAGATGTAGGCTCAGTCATGACTGCACTTCCTGGGGAAACAACAGCAGATTTGGGCAGCTTTCCCCATACTAAGTACTCACAGCCCGGCTCAAGATAGACAGCGGAGTTGCATCTTACTGTTCCTATCTTCCCAGGAATCTCCTCTCCTCTCCAGCGGTTCACTCCAGCAAGCATTGACAAGAAGCTTTCACACTCAGGGTCTGGTGAAGCTGGACTAGACACAACTTGCCAAAATCCATCACACAATTTGAAGTATCTGAGAATGTGTTTAATAACATTAGTTCCAAGTATCAGCTCATCATGTTGCCCAGGAACTACTAAGGTAGGTACTACCATCTTTATACCATACACTTCCATGGTAAGATTGAATGATGATTTGGGTTTCACACGCAGCCCTCCACAGCCTACAAGGGTGACATCAGTTTTGAACTCAACACATTCATCCACTGCACCAGCTGATTTTAGTTTCATCTCAGCAGACTCATTTACAGTGCAGGCCATTGAACCACTGTCCAACATGGCACTCAATGTCACCATCTTTCCAATCTTCACGGGTGTATAAAAGAGGCTGTCACGTCCACCCACAACATGCACTGTAAAAAGTAATCACTGAATCTACTTAAGAAAAGCGAGTAAACATAACTGATTTTTACAAATTTGTTGAATTTACTTAATTACACTGTGTTATGTGAACTTTCAGGTGGATGAAATAGTTAAACTAAACAACTTTAGTAAACAGTACTTAAGAGCATCTAGTTTGTTGGATTAAATCCCACTAGGTGCCCTAATAACTCTAGACCAGTAGGTGGCGGAAGTGCACCAGAAGAAGACAACTAACTGAACTTCAGAGTCAGATCGTGTTTGAAATGTGGCCGCAAGATTAGGTAAATTTTTGGTGATCTACTTATAAACTATATTGTCACAGTGTGTGCTATCGTTTTTGAGGAAAAGAAAAGGCAGATTTTATTAGTTTTTACTGACGAGCATTACTGTAACCGTCAGTTAGCGTACTAGCTAGCCAGTGGCTTACAAGCTAGATTACAAACATCATCTTCCTCTTTACTGCTAGTTATAACATGAAATAAACGTGAGTAAGCATCATAAAGTATGTTGAGCGATACAGTACACCTTAATGAAATTGATCATGTCTTATGTAATCCGTTTTTCAGCATTTAATGTTCGAACAAATGTCATAAAAACAAGTTATCGTCACAACCACTGTTTAAATGTTTATATTTCAGAAAATTATTTGGAGTAGAAACTTCATTTAAAATAGTTTTTAAATGTGCGTCAATGCCCAGCACTAATTATAACCATTTTCTTGTC